>NC_089817.1:1358631-1378631 GCF_029633855.1 Hoplias malabaricus
TTTCCTTGATGAAAGGGTGAAGGGAGCCTTGGTTAGGTCCCGTTTCTGTTCTCTTGCAGACATGGATGCCCCAAGTGCTTTCTTCTTCAACCTGGAACGTTCAGTTGCTCAGCAAAAGAGGATGGCCTGTCTTCGTCTCCCAGACGGGCGAGTGTCTACAGATAATAAGGAAATGCGAAGATATGCGGTGGACTTTTACTCTGCCCTGTACTCTGCTGAACACTGTGACTCTGACTGCGCTGCCCAGCTTCTGGAGGGACTGCCTCAGCTGGACTCTGAGGCCAAGACTGCTCTGGACTCTGAACTGACTTTGAAAGAACTTACTGCGGCGATTGGGCAGCTCCACACTGGACGATCCCCAGGCATTGATGGACTTCCAGCTGACTTTTATAAACACTTTTGGGAATGTCTTGGGGGTGATTTCTATGATGTAATTTGTGAATGCAGTAGGGATGGGGTTCTACCTGATTCGTGTTTGCGTGCTGTGTTATCGTTACTGCCAAAAAAAGGGGATTTGTCACTTTTAAAGAACTGGAGACCAGTCGCTCTTTTAACCACAGACTATAAGATTTTTTCCAAATGTCTGGCGAACAGACTTAAACACTCTCTCTCTGCCGTGGTGCATAAGGATCAGTCTTATTGTATCCCAGGCAGAACTATTATGGATAATTTGTTTTTGGTGCGGGACATTCTGGATCTTTGTAAGGTTTCTGGGAGATCTGTTGGGTTGATCGCTCTCGATCAAGAGAAGGCTTTTGATCGAGTTGATCACCAGTACCTTTTTAATGTTCTTAGAGTGTTTGGGGTTGGGGATGTTTTCTCAGGCTGGGTGAGGTTGCTGTATTCTGGGGCCTCCTGTATGGTGAAGGTGGGAGGTGGGCTAAGCAGACCAATTGGGGTTTCCCGTGGCATTAGGCAGGGGTGTCCGATGTCTGGTCAGTTGTACAGTTTGGCCATTGAACCATTGCTTTTTCGTCTGAGAGAGAGGATAGTGGGATTTCAAGTTGCACAAATACATCAGTGTCCAAGCATTGCACTTTCTGCCTACGCTGATGATGTTACAGTTTTTATTAATGATGAGCAAGACGTGAGGTTTTTGTCTGAGGCTTTAAAGTTGTATGAGAAGGCTTCTTCAGCTAAAGTCAATTGGGACAAAAGTGAGGCACTATGGGCTGGTCAGAGAAAGGCAGGGGGATTACCTTCCCTTCCAGGCAGCTTGAGGTGGGCTACAGAGGGCTTGAAGGTACTGGGCGTGTTTCTTGGGACAGATGAGTTCCAGAAACAAAACTGGAATGGCGCAGTGGAGAGAGTGTGTACCAAATTGTCTCAGTGGAAATGGTTGCTTCCCCAGTTGTCCTATAGGGGGAGGGTGCTGGTTGCCAATAACTTGGTTGCTTCCACCCTTTGGCACAGATTCAGTGTTCTACAGCCACCAGCTGGACTGATGCAAGAGGTACAGAGACTGTTGGTGACATTCTTCTGGACGGGTCAACACTGGATCAGATCCGCTGCCCTGTATCTGCCAGTTCAAGAGGGAGGACAGGGTTTGGTGGACATCAGGTCCAGGGTTATGGCCTTTCGTCTGCAGGTTGCTCAGAGACTGATGTGCCGAGAGCGTCCCGCATGGATGGACACTGGAAATGCACTCTTACAACGAGCTGGTGGTCTGAACTTTAATCTCCATCTTTTCCTCATGGACTTAAGAGAAGCTGAACTTAGAGGACTTACTCCGTTCTATAGATCTGTGATGGAGGCCTGGAGAGTCTTTGTAGTTTCCAGGTCGACTGAGACACCTGCCGGCACCTGGTTATTTGAGGAGCCATTGTTTCTAAATTCCTTTGTATCATCGCTTTTGTTGTCCTCAAATACTGTGCGCTCCCGTCTGCTGGCTGCAGGATTCTCAAAGCTGGGCCACTTGGTGACTACCACAGTGGAGACAGTGAGGGAAAGAACTGGTTTCACTTCCAGGCGTCTGTTGGATCGGCTTGTGGCTGAGATAAGGAGATCTTTGCCTGTAGACTGCCGGAATTTCTTGACCAATCTGCCCGCTGTTGCACAGTGGAGAGATGGCTGTCCGTATGAGTTTCCCACTCTGGTTGTGGCCCCTGCTGTTAGAGAATGGACTGAGGATGAGGGGCGTCTGTTGTCCCTCAACACCCCGACCCTGGGTGTCTTTACCACACTCGGGAGGAAGACCCTCTACCTGATCTGTGTGAAGGTTTCACAGTTCCAGTTGTTGACTGATGTTCCATCGACCAGGTGGTCTGAGTTTTTTGGCCCTGACTCCTCCCCCAAAGGCTGCTGGCGGACCTTGTACAAGTGTCCGATTGAGAAACGGACAGCTGACCTCCAGTGGAGGATAGTGCATGGGGCGATAGCTACGAATAGACATCGGGTGCACCTCGATCCAAGCGCTGATGAGGGCTGCCCTTTTTGTTCTGAGAGTGAGACTGTCTTTCATATGTTTGTGCAGTGCACCAGGCTGGGCATTTTATTTCAGTTGCTAACTGCGTGGTTTCTATCTCTTGGTGAAGTATTTTCTTTCCAGTTGTTTATCTTTGGGCCTAAGTACACAGTGAGGAGAAAGAAAGCTTTAGTGTTGATAAATTTTCTCTCCGGCACAGCGAAGTTAGCCATATGGAAGTCCAGGAAGAACCGGATGTTGGGTAGAGGTGCAGTGGAAGTGAGGGCAGTGTTTGAGGGACTAGTGGCTGCGCGACTCAGATTAGAGCATGCGTATTACAGACTGACTGGGAACTTGACGGAGTTTGAATCCATTTGGGGAATAAATGAAGTTCTGTGCAGAGTTCAGGAAAATGGTGATTTGATGTTGACTTTTTAGTCTTCCCTTTATTATAATCCTTTTAATGTTTATATAAATTATTACACGGTTTTGTAAGGTCTTTGTTTTCTGGCTATAATAAAGGTTTTATCAATCTCTCTATCCTCTCTCTCTCTCTCTCTCTCTCTCTCTTCTCTGTCTCTCTCTCTCTCTCTCTCTCTCTCTCTCTCTCTGTGCATGCTGGGAGTGAGCGGAGCGTCTGTGAGCGTGTGAGAGCGGTGGTGTGTGTGGCGTTGAGCTTGTGCTCTTTTTCCTTTTTGATATTTATTTTTCACTCTGGTGTTTGGTTTTTCCGAGTTTTCACACTCTTTTCTAAGCACTAGTTTTATCGATAATCCGCCGCGTGCGGTGTGGGGCGAGTAATGGCCTCTCGCTTTGCAGCGGCAATGCCGTCTCTCTCCCGTGCGAACGGGTTCAGGTGCGTTCCCCCGGCCCAGGCCTCGGTGGAGAACGTGCTGCTCGCGGTGGGGGGGAGAGTCGGGAATAGTAAGATCTGTTCCGCGTCGCGGATGAATAAAGCCGTGGTGGTGTTTGTGAGGGAGGAGCGGCTGGTTTCTAAACTGGTGGAGAGTGGGATTGAGGTTATGGAGAGTTTTGTGTCGGTGTCTCCTTTGTTCACGCCGGCGTCGAGGGTCACCATCTCCAACGTCCCACCCTTCGTTTCTAACGAGTCACTCAAAATAGAACTGAGCCGCTTTGGGAAGTTCGCGAGTGAAATGAAGATGATTCCTCTGGGCTGTAAGAACGAGGCACTGAAACACGTCATGTCTTTCAGGAGGCAGGTGTTTATGTTCTTGAACAGCCCAGACAAATCACTCGACGCCGTGTTCCGTGTGATTCACGATAATGACTCGTACACCGTGTACGCGACCACCGACAGTCTGAAATGTTTTCAGTGCGGGAGCAGTAGGCATAAGCGGTTCGACTGCCCTTTAAACGAACAGAGGGCCACGCAGGAGGACCAGGCCTCTACTGCAGCTGAGACGAGTGTGGTTCTGGAGAAGGGTGCTGTGAGTGACGCTCCTGCGGATGCTGGAGAGGGATCGTCGGGGACTCTAGCTCCGGAGGCAGGTCGTGGACAGGAGGTGAGTGAGCGGTTGGAGGGCAGTGTTGAAGCTAGTGGGGATGGTCAGGTTCAGGCTGAGCAGCCCACAGCTGGGCAGGAGGGTGAAGGGCCTACCACCATTATTAGTGGGGTAGGTAGTGAGGTGGTGGCTGGTGCTCAGGAGGTAGAGGTAGTTGGTGATGGGGTAGATGTTGTTGTTGAGACTAGTGAGGAGGTGAGTTTGGGACCTGGTGGTGGTATGGATTCAGGGGTGGTTCAGATTAGTGATCACTTGGGGAGTGGAGCTGATTCTCAGGAGAACGTGGGGGTGAGAGGTGCTGTAGTCACAGGGGGAGAGTTTATTGATCAGGTGAATATGGAGAATGTTTGTGGTGTGGATGTAGGCACTGAGTCTGGTGTTGAGGTGAGCGGAGGTGTAGGAGCTAAGGTGGGCGGAGGTGTAGGAGCTAAGGTGAGCGGTGGTGTAGGAGCTAAGGTGAGCGGTGGTGTAGGAGCTAAGGTGAGCGGTGGTGTAGGAGCTAAGGTGGGCGGAGGTGTAGGAGCTAAGGTGAGCGGTGGTGTAGGAGCTAAGGTGGGCGGAGGTGTAGGAGCTAAGGTGAGCGAAGGTGTAAGAGCTAAGGTGAGCGGAGGTGTAGGAGCTCAGGTGAACGGAGGTGTTAATACTCAGGTGAGTGGAGGTGTAGAAGCTCAAGTGAGTAGTAATGTAGGAGCTCGGGTGAGAGGAGGTGTAGGAGCTCAAGTGAGCGGAGGTGTTAATGTTCAGGTGAGCGGTGACTCTGAAGAGGCTGGACCGAGTACTGCAGGTTGTAGTTTTCAGGTGCTGGTACCAGAAGGTATCAGTGAATCTCAGTCTGGTTCAGCCTTGTCTCAGGAGGAGGCTATGGAGGAAGCTATGGAGGAGGACAGAATGTCTGAAGTGTCTGATTTTGGTGGGAGTCAGTCTGGAAGTGAAACGTTGTACTCTGTGGAGCAGATAAACTCGTTTTTAGATGTTACTAAGGGCAGACCTGTTGAGGTCAAGGATTTTTTCCCTGACCTGGACAAGTTTGTGTGTTCAGTTTTAATGGCACAGAAGACTAATAGTTACGACATTCTCTTAAAACAAAAGCGTTTCCGTTTAAAAAAACTCGTCACTGCGATCAGGAAAGTAAAAAGTGCTAAGTCTGGTGCGTCTCGTACCGGTCGTAAAAATGTCTGAACACGGAACACGTAGGAAGAGGGTCCCTCTTAATCTTTCTGCTGTTTTCCTGCTCTGTTACTGTTTCTCTCTCTTTTCTATCATTATGGGTTTTCTAAGGGTGGGCTCTCTAAACGTTAATGGTTTTAGAGACAAAGATAAACAGGCCCTTTTTTATGAATTTTTTTCCCTTAAGAAATTAAATATATGTTTTTTACAAGGGACTCATAGTGATGCCGCCTCAGCCTCTGAGTGGGGCCTGTGGTGGAAAGGGGAATGTTTTCTGAGCCACGGTTCGAACGTTAGCGCAGGGGTTGCGATTCTTTTTTCTCAGTCCTCTAGAGTGAGCGTACTGTCTGTAGAGGAAGTAGTAGCTGGACGACTTCTCATGGTTAAAGCCAGACTCAGTGATCATGTTTTTATTTTTATTAATGTGTATGCCCCAAACAGAGGTGCAGAAAGAGGTGAGCTGTTTGTGAGGCTGGAGCAGTTACTGCAGTCCCTACCTTCACACGGCACTGTTGTGTTGGGAGGGGATTGGAACTGCACTCTGGATTTTGTTAAGGACAGAAACGGTGAAGAGCCTCATCCTCAGTCCGCTCAGACTTTGGCCACGGTTCTATCTGGTTTTAATTTAGTTGATGTTTGGAGGGAAAAACACCCTTCTGTCAGACAGTACTCCTGGGTCAGGGTTTTTGAAGGGGGTGTGTATGCGGCCCGTTTGGATCGTTTTTATGTTTCTGATGGTGCTCGTAACATGATCGGTCAGTCCACCATTCAGCCCACCTCTTTCTCTGATCATCATTTATGTACTGTGGTCTTTTCTGTTGCTCCTCAGACCTATGGCAGCCCAATGTGGTATTTTAATAAGACACTTTTAGCAGACAAATCATTTTGTGATCATTTTAAACTGTTTTGGGGAGAGTGGGTCAGTAAAAAAGGTGACTATGTGAACCTTCTGCAATGGTGGGAAGTGGGGAAGGCCCAAATTAAAAACTTTTGTCAGGACTTCACCGCCTATTCCACCTCCAAACTGAGGGCGGCAGTGAGTAAACTGGAACAGGACATCTCTACAATACATGACAGCTTGATTCTACAGAATTCACTGGATCTACGGACGGATCTCTCAGCGAAGTTCCAGTGACATTCTAAAGGAGAAGGCAAAGGGAGCTCTGGTGCGGTCCAGGTTCATGTCGGTGCGGGACATGGATGCTCCTACTGCCTTCTTTTTTAATCTAGAGAAGTCTTCTCATCCACACAAGTCTTTGGTGTCTGTCCGTAAAGCAGACCCAAAACCATCACGGCAGACCCAGTGGAGGTGAAGAGACTGGCTGTGGATTTTTATACTGAACTGTACACTGCAGGTGCTCGGGATCAGCAGTGCTCCGCGACCCTGCTCGAGGATCTCCCTCAACTTGATGAGCACCACAAGCAGGACCTGGATACGACTTTGACGTTTGGAGAGCTCACCGCTGCTGTCACTCAGCTGTCATCTGGGAGAGCGCCTGGAATCGACGGTCTGCCGGTGGACTTCTACAAGGCTTTCTGGGGGATACTCGGGAGGGATTTGTACGAGGTTCTGATGGCCGGCCTCAATGCTGGGGTGCTCCCAAGTAGCTGTCAGCGCGCTGTTTTATCCCTCCTCCCGAAGAAGGGAGACCTCTGCTTTTTAAAAAACTGGAGACCCGTTTCACTGCTATGTGCTGACTACAAGATACTCTCCCGCTGTATTGCAAACAGACTCAAAGGTGTTTTAAGTACGATTGTTCATGAGGACCAGTCTTACTGTGTGCCTCGACGCTGCATCTATGACAATCTGTTTTTAATCAGAGACTTGTATGACTATGCAAAAATGTTTCATGTAGAGTTTGGCTTTTTATCATTGGACCAGGAAAAAGCATTTGATCGTGTAGATCACGATTATCTTTTTACAGTTTTACATGCTTTTGGTTTTGGTGATGTTTTTATGTCTTGGGTAAAACTGCTCTACTCAGGGGCCTCGTGTCTGATTAAGGCGGGAGGGGGTTTGAGTATTCCTGTGCCTGTCAGTAGGGGGATACGGCAGGGCTGTCCTTTGTCTGGGCAGCTCTACGCACTTGCAGTGGAACCCCTTCTGATTTTTATTAGAAAGAGACTCTCAGGCTTAAATATTATGAACGTTTTATATAAAGTATCTGCCTATGCAGACGATATAACGGTAATAGTTCAAAATGACCAGGATGTTATATCCCTGCAAGACACTCTAAATGTTTATAGTAAGGCCACCTCTGCCAAACTTAACTGGGACAAAACTGAGGCTTTGTGGTGTGGCTCTCACAACAGTATGTTGCCATCACTCCCGGGGGGGATTCGGTGGAGCAGGCACAGCATTAAGTTTTTAGGGGTTTGGCTGGGCACTGACGCAGCAATAGAAATGAACTGGGAAGGTGTTGTGGAGAAAGTTCGTGCCAGGTTGTCTTCATGGTCCTGGATGCTCCCCCAGTTATCGTACAGGGGTCGAGTGCTGGTCGTGAACAACCTCGTTGCATCAGCTTTGTGGCACAGGTTCACTGTTCTCAACCCACCCAGACAACTGATCAACGACATCCAGAAAATGCTTGTGAACTTCTTCTGGTCGGGACAACACTGGCTCCGAGCAGCGGTCCTGTCTCTGCCTGTGCAGGAGGGGGGACAGGGACTTATCGACATCCGGTCCAGAATCGCAACCTTGCGTCTACAGGCTGTGCAGCGGTTGCTGTACGGAGGAGAGCGGGGCTGGAAGGTCGTGGCCGGTGCTCTTTTGCGGCGCGCTGGTGGTCTGGGGCTGGACCGACACTTGTTCTCCCTTCTGCTGGAAGGAGTGGATTTGACGGGGCTGACTCCATTTTATACAGCAGCGCTGGAGGCATGGTGCCTGTTCTCTTTTTCAAGGGACAATTCCACGGAGCCTTCAGCGTGGATCTTCGAGGAGCCACTGTTTCACAACGCCTATTTTCCATCGTTACAGCTCGTCTCAGGAGCTTTGAGGACTGCCCTGCTGGAAAGTGGACTTGTTAAGGTTCGTGACCTGCGGAGGGGTGGAGACTGGGTGCCTGCGGAGCGGTTGGCTGAGATGGTCGGTCTGAGGTCGGTGCGGTTAGCTCAGCAGCTGCTGGACCGGCTGAGGGCTGACCTCTCTGCTGCTGCCTGTGAGTACCTGGACGCCACCCCGGTGGAACAACAACATCTGAGCCAGCAGGTCACGTTCCCTGAGCTGCTGATGGACATGGACTGGGAGGAATGGCAAGAGGGGCAGGGGACACTCCTGTCTTTAGACACCCCTGCTCTTGGGATTTTCAGTGTTTTACACAAGCGGACCCTGTACCAGGCCTGTGTCAAAACAATCCATCTCCGCAGCCTGAGGGACGTGAAGGAGTCTGGGTGGACCGAGGTTGTTCCGACTACTGCTTCCCCTAAACGTAGCTGGCGGTCCCTGTACAAACGACCCATCGAGAAGAGGGTGGGTGACCTCCAGTGGAGGATTGTACATGGGATTATAGCCACAAACAGACACGTGGCACGGATTGATCCCGCACTTGGGGACGGCTGTCCTTTCTGTGGTGAGACCGAGACCTTGTCCCACTTGTTCTTGCTGTGTGCCCGGCTACATCCCATCCTGGGTGTGGTTAAAGAGTGGGGCATGAAATTTTTAGGCTCTTTTACTGATTGTCTTTTCTTTTATGGTCCTGAGTACTCGGCTTCAAATAAGAATAGAGTAGTGATTTTAAATTTTCTATACGGTGCTGCGAAACTGGCCATCTGGTGCACCAGAAAAAATAGAATGAAAGGAACTGGGGGTACTGACCCCGTCATGATGGTCAGGGGTTTGATTTTAAAGAGGCTCACTGTAGAGTTCAGCTACTACTCTGTGACTGATAATGTGGACTGTTTCTTTGCTGTGTGGGGGGCTGGGGGCTTGCTCTGTGAACCCGATGGACTGGATGGTTTCATTTATTTATTTAATTTCTACTTTCTTTGATTTCAGTTAATTGAGTCTTTGAACTTGGTTACTGTTTTTGTTTGTAAATAATTTTGAATTAAAGGTGTGTTGAACGTCTCTCTGTGTCTCTCTCTCTCTCTCTGTCTCTCTCTCTCTCTCTCTCTCTCTCTCTCTCTCCTCTGTCTCTCTCTCACTCCCCCCTCACTCTTTCTATCTCTCTTCCCCCACTCCCTTCATTATTGATGTGTGTGTGTGTGTGCGTGCTTGTGTGTGCGTGTGCGTGCTTGTGTGTGCGTGTGCGTGCTTGTGTGTGTGTGTGTGTGTGTGTGTGTGTGTGCTTGTGCGTGCTTGTGTGTGTGCGTGTGTGTGTCCTGCAGAGTGGATGTGTGTGAGGACTGTTGATGTTGATGATGGAGAGAGTGTATCAGCAGCACTTCACACAGTGTATGATATTCTGCTCCGATTGGAGCAAAGGTCTGACAGGGGGCGGGGCTTATTAATCAGTATTGATCAGGTCTGTGTATTGATTGGGGTTGTGTATTGATCAGGGCTGTGTATTGATCAGGGCTGTGTATTGATTAGGGCTGTGTATTGATCGGGGTTTTGTATTGATCAGGGCTGTGTATTGATCAGGGCTGTGTATTGATCGGGGTTGTGTATAGATCAGGGCTGTGTATAGATTGGGATTGTGTATTGATCAGGGCTGTGTATTGATCAGGGCTGTGTATTGATCAGGGCTGTGTATTGATCGGGGTTGTGTATAGATCAGGGCTGTGTATAGATCAGGGCTGTGTATAGATCAGGGTTGTGTATTGATCAGGGCTGTGTATTGATCAGGGCTGTGTATTGATTAGGGCTGTGTATTGATCGGGGTTTTGTATTGATCAGGGCTGTGTATTGATCAGGGCTGTGTATAGATCAGGGCTGTGTATAGATTGGGATTGTGTATTGATCAGGGCTGTGTATTGATCAGGGCTGTGTATTGATCGGGGTTGTGTATAGATCAGGGCTGTGTATAGATCAGGGCTGTGTATAGATCAGGGCTGTGTATTGATCAGGGCTGTGTATTGATCAGGGCTGTGTATTGATCGGGGTTGTGTATAGATCAGGGCTGTGTATAGATCAGGGCTGTGTATAGATTGGGATTGTGTATTGATCAGGGCTGTGTATTGATCAGGGCTGTGTATTGATCGGGGTTGTGTATAGATCAGGGCTGTGTATAGATCAGGGCTGTGTATTGATCAGGGCTGTGTATTGATCAGGGTTGTGTATTGATTGGAATTGTGTATTGATCAGGTCTGTGTATTGATTGGGGTTGTGTATTGATTGGGGTTGTGTATTGATCAATGCTGTGTATTAATAGCAAATGTGTATTGATTAGTGTAGTTTATTGATTAGGTTTGTGTATTGATTGGAATAGTGTATTAATGGATTGCATTATGGGGAAAAAAACAGCCAATCAAAAAGCTTTGTACCAGCACACATCACGTGATTGGACCAGGCGATCTGTGACTGGGTCGATGCCTGGGTCAGAACCGGTCAAACCTGAAAATCAGAAGAAAGGAGAAGAGTCTTATTTATCAGATGACATTATATTTCCCCCTACATCTCTACTACAGTTTTAACGTTTAATCCTCAGAAATAAAGGCTACGTCAGTTTTATCTGGATGTGAAATAAACGAAGAGTGGCCTCTGGCTCTAAAAGATCACAGTGAAAATGCAGCAGCCGCTTTAATTCTGAGTGGTTTTAAAATGGTGATGTAAAGAGAAATGGGGCTGTTTTTGCTTCATGAAAACACACAACAACCCTTCACCGTTCAGCTGACCTCCGGCTTCTTATTATACTTCACTTCTCACAGAGGAGCGCTATAAAGAGCTGTTTGCTCGTGTTTATGAGAGAAATGAAAGCTGGTTATTGTTATGAATCTGAGAGAATCTGTGAGGTGAGTCAGGAGATATTTATATAAAACTTTGCTTTCTCTGGACCCTGTGACCTGAGCTCATTTATCTGTGTGTGTGTGTGTGTGTTTGAGTGTGTGTGTTTGAGTGTGTGTGTTTGAGTGTGTGTGTTTGAGTGTGTGTGTGAGTGTGTGAGTGTGTGTGTGAGTGTGTGTGTGTGTGTGTGAGTGTGAGTGTGTGTGTGAGTGTGTGTGTGAGTGTGTGTGTGAGTGTGTGTTTGAGTGTGTGTGTGTGAGTGTGTGTGTGTGTGTGTGTGAGTGTGTGTGTAATAACTGGCTTGGAGCTACAGTCACTGGAAAAAGGAAAAAGGAGTTGTTCTAGACGTTCCTCAAACCTCAGCTACAGGACAAATATCATAAAAGGAACTGTCTGCTTTGGTCGGAGGCAGGTTAAATCACAGATACACACACACACACACACACACACACACACACACACACACACAGAGAGAGAGATAAATATATTCAGTCCACAGGTCCCAGTGTCCAGAGAAAGCAAACGTTTGTTTTCATGACTTGTGGGGACTTTACCCAAAACATAACCGTAAGCTCCTAACCTCACACTGACCCTGACCTCACACCTGCTTTAAAGCGGCTCTTGTTTTGATGTTGGGTTTAAACTGAATGACGTGAGATGACTGCATTCTGAAATTCCACGTGTTTGTGCAGTTACACATTTCCACCAGAGAGGTCTCCAAATCCCCAATCCACAAAAAATGAACCAGACAGATTCTTCACACATTTTCATTCAAGTAATGAAGCAGCCATTATACTGACACCTAGTGGTCTGGAGGTGTCCGACTGTGTGTGTGTGTGTGTGTGTGTGTAAGGGGGAGATTATTACAAATAATACGTTTTTTTTGTAAAATGACCATGGACCATTCTCCCCGTCTCTCTCTCTCTCTCTCTCTCTCTCTCTCTCTCTCTCTCTCTCTCTCTCTCTCTCTCTCTCAGAGAAATGAACTTCCGTAACTTCACGCTGATCCACCTGAATGAGGAGTTTTCTCGCGGCCGAGGGCTGGACGTTGGAGCTCGAGCGTGGAGAGGAGGAAACGTCCTACTCTTCTTCTGTGACGTGGACATCGTCTTCACCTCTGACTTCCTCAACACCTGCAGACTCCACTCTCAGCCAGGTGTGTGTGTGTGTGTGAGAGAGAGAGAGAGAGAGAGAGAGAGAGAAAGAGAGAGAGAGAGAATAACCCAAAGTTCATTTAAATTTGAGTTAGTGGAGGAATAATGGAAATTTGTTATTTTTCTAAATTATTGTACTTTAAATCCCTGATCTCTCTCTCTCTCTCTCTCTGTGTGTTACAGGGAAGAAGGTGTTCTACCCGGTTCTGTTCAGTCAGTATAACCCAGCGGTGATCTACGGCAGCACTGAACACATTCCTCCCATCGAGCAGCAGCTGGTAACTTCACTGTCACATCACGTCACGTCACGTTTGATCGATTACAGCCCACAGTGCGATTAAACATATCCAGTAATTACACACACACACACACACACCCAGAGTGTTTCTATTCTGGAGGAGCACCAGGGGCTGGAGTGTGATAAACAGGGGCCTCTTCATGGGGATTACAGGGAGAATCTGGGAGTGTTTATCCGAGACCCAGTTGGATGCAACATCTTAAGTTTTTCTGTTAAAGCTGTCACACTCTCCCCCTTCTCCACAAGTTACTCAGAGCCCAGGGGCTGAATCTATGGCAACACACACAGACCTCTGCTCCACACATGAGCAGCACCTGACCTCACTAACAGTAATGTGACAGAATGAGGCTCAGTCCTCACAACCAATGAAAAGCCTTCCCAGAAGATGAGAGACACCAGAGCATCACCGACTCTTCGCCATAATCCACCACGTTAGTTTTAATAATACATCGACTGGGAATTTCACTGTGAACGTGTTGTTCATCTGTAGCTGCAGCGCACTACAGGAAGTGCAGGGGGCAGTATAAAACTGCGCAGGTGCGTCTTGAAATGCAAACACATGCCGCTTATTGTGGCTTTAGACATGTGCTGCTTTAGTTGTTTAGTTCTTTCTAGAATTACAAACCTGCCACTCAATTCCACCTTAAATGGTGCAACAGCTTACAAGTCAATGCTCGGTTCCACCTTAAATATTAAGCAGCTCCGTACTCCTGTTCTGCTTTAAGAGGTTCTGGAATTATATTCTAGTGCCTCCCCCCACCCCAGCTCTGAGACTCCACCTTAAACAGTGCCTGGGAACATTCTGCTGCTCTTAAGTTCTACCTTAAATGGTTTACATTCAAATCACTTTCCTTGGTGCTGTAAGAGCTACTTAAAATAAACATGGCACTTAAAAAAGGGCCTTAATGTGGTCGCCGTGGCCGCTGTCTCCACAATAACAAAGGTTTATGAAGTTATGAATACTGATCACCTGTTAAAACACACTGATTACTACCTTAAACTCACACGACGACTTTTACAGCTTTGAGAATACAAACAGAAACACAAGGCTGTGCAGAGCTTATTGATATTTAGGTGTATTTTTCTTTCAATTTTAACCGTTCACTAATTAACTAATAGGAAAAAATAATATATAAATAATCTACAGATTTGTCGACTGCTAAAATCGTCATTAGGTGCAGCTTGTTTCTCTGAAGAGGTGTTGGATGAGCAGGTGTCCAGCCGCGTGTACGACACCGGGATCAGACTACACGAATGTAGCCCGATACTGTCCTGTCCGATAAATGTCCAGCGTCGGAACCGAACCTGAGCGTCGGGGAGTGCGACAGAATCAAAGAACAGCGATGTGTGACGCCCCACGACTCCTCGAGTCGAGTTGTTTGGATCTTTTGGCCCGGTCTGATATTTCCTATGCCATGTTCCTGACGATGACCAATAGGAGACAGAGCTCTGTCCGGCGCACATCTGTAAACACGGAGAAGAGAGAGAGGGAGGCTCTGCTGCAGCTGTCAGTGGAACAACCGAACTGAGGACACGCTCTGGACGTGTAACACACTCCCTCAGGTTCTCTTTGTAGGAGACGGTCCACACCGTGCTCTCCGTAACACCCAGGAACCGCCCACTATCGCTTTTACTTCTTCTTCTTTTTAGATCAAAACCTCCAGCATCACACACAGGGCTTCTGTCGCCGTGATTCAGTTTCTGACCCATCTCCCGACGACCTCTGAACTCACGCAACGACCCGAACGAAGAGTGGTCCGTGTGGTGTCCCCAGTCCCCCGCCCGAGACACGGCATTAACGTATAGCTCTGATGTGACACAGTGAACGTCCTGAAAGACTCCAAAAGGGCTGTTGTTTAGGAAGCGTCTGTGTTTGAGTTCTGTTCTAATGTGTGGAGGGTCTTCTGTCGCCTTCTGATCTCAGAGAGACGTAGAGAGTGGTGCAGAGGGCAGATGGAGGTCTGACAGAAGGTTCTGGACTCCTCAGTCTCGTTTGTTCTCTCTCTGCAGGTCATTAAGAAGGACACAGGCTTCTGGAGGGATTTCGGGTTTGGAATGACCTGCCAGTACAGATCCGACTTCATCAACATCGGTAAACACACAGCGCCCTACACACACCGCATTCATCAGCTTCGTGAAGTGTTTACAAACAACTTAATCATATATTCATTTACATATTTGCTCCAGCTGCATCCTGGGAGAAATCTGCAGCGATGTGGTTATGGGGAACATCTGTGTGGGGACGTTTATACCATCAGTTCCATTAAAACCTCCTCCTCCTTTCTACACTCACGGTCCATTCACTTTGTAATTCTGCCCCGCATACGTTATTAGCCCTGCTCCTCACTGGTCAGCACTGACGTGGTGGTGGTGTGTTCGTGTGTGTTGTGCTGGTGTAGAGTGGATCAGACACAGCAGTGCTGCTGGAGTTTATAAACCCTGTGTCCACTCTCTGTCCACTCTGTGAGACACTCCTCCCTCGTTGGTCCACCTTGTAGATGTAGAGTCAGAGACAGTAGCTCATCTGTCGCTGCACAGTGTGTGTCGCTCGTCCTCTAGT
Source organism: Hoplias malabaricus (assembly GCF_029633855.1). Classification (NCBI taxonomy): domain Eukaryota; kingdom Metazoa; phylum Chordata; class Actinopteri; order Characiformes; family Erythrinidae; genus Hoplias; species Hoplias malabaricus. The sequence continues at coordinate 1,373,622 of NC_089817.1, forward strand.
CCTTCATCAGTGACACAGGACGCTGTCGGCTGGATGTTTTTGGTCGGTGGACTGTTCTCAGTCCAGACACTGAGGGGTTTAAAAACTCCAGCAGCACTGCTGTGTCTGATCCACTCTACACCAGCACAACACACACTAACACACCACCACCACGTCAGTGTCACTGCAGCGCTGAGAATGATCCAGAACAAGGGGAAAGGGGGATAAATTCATACGCATCATGCTCATTTGATGATCGTGTGTGTGTGTGTGTGTTTCCGTTCCTCTCAGGGGGGTTCGATGTGGACATTAAAGGATGGGGAGGAGAGGATGTTCATCTCTACAGGAAATACCTGCACAGTCACCTGCTGGTGGTCCGGGCTCCGTCTCGGGGGCTGTTCCACCTGTGGCACGAGAAGCTGTGTGCGGACGAGCTGCATCCGGACCAGTACAAGATGTGCATGCAGTCCAAGGCCATGAACGAAGCCTCGCACGGGCAGCTGGGCATGCTGCTCTTCAGACACGAGATCGAGGCTCACCTCCGCAAGCAGAAACACCGCGGCGCCGCCAAAAAGTCCTGAGCCCACCTTTAACCCCACCTCCCCGTCACACGCAGGCCCTGGCGCCCCGGAGATCCGAGGACAAGGGAGGGAGGTGGTGTTGGGTCCGGAGGACTCCAGGAGATGCTGGGAAAAGACCCCCGTCCAGACTTAACTGAGCCTTGAGGTGGACGGACGTACTCACGAATCAAACAGGATGTGTGTGGATGTTGTTATGAATGTTTCTGCTCAGGTCTGTAGAGTCCGCCCTGTCCACTTCATCTCATCCCCAGGTCCTACGCGCCTCACCTCCGGAGTTATTGGGCTGAGACACACGAGACACGTCGGAGGTGTGCCTCTCACCCCGTGTGACTGAGCAGACTGACCGGAGGACACTCGGGACTGACCCGTCACGCTGGAAACAATCCTTCAGTCAGTCAGTGCCTGAGAAACATGTGAAAAGAGGCTTTTATAAAGTAATGAGGAATAGAACGGAGCGGCAGAGTCTGAGGGGTTGATTAGAATTAGAATCAGTTTATTGGCCTCAGTGCTGCCCACAGGAGTAAACCCAATCCGTGCAGTGAAACAAACATGTACACACACACTAGTGAACACTAGCGGGCGGTGGGCAGCCCCTAGCCACGGAACCCAGGGAGCACTTAAGGGTTAGGTGCCTTGCTTAAGGGCACTTCAGTCACAACGACCAGGCCACGGCTGCCCCCTGTGATTCATATGCCGCTGTCTTTATAAACACATGAATTTACAGGTGTGTAGGGGCAACAAAGCCTTCCTCAGGGCACAGCCTGCACACCTCAGCTGCACCTACGCTACCTGTCAGTCCCAGTCCAGTCAGGAACACCCGGCTGGGTCTCAGGTAACTTCAGAGTTCCGTGTTTCAGTGTTGACCACAAGGGGGCAGAAGATACATCAAATAATTGCTCTTGAGCTCCCCCTACAGTTGCAGACTGTAATTCACTTTTACAGCACTGGGTGGGGGTGGTTTCCGACCCTCCTCCCAAAGTTCCATAGTGTAGTTTCTGCAGTGCTGAGGCCAGAGTAGCAACCACAGGAACTCCATTCTCCCTGTTACAGCTCAGTGGCGCATCACAGTGAATTTGAAGCTGTAATATTAAAGTAAAAAAATGACCTAGTGTTGCTTTAATCCCACAACAGGGAAATGCAATGGTACAGCAGTATGTGAAGTTAATATATTATATGAAGGTAGGTATTGCACATCTGAGGCACGGTGATCAGTTCTGACCCAAATATGTGAACGTTGAGGGCCCCTGTAGGGGGCAGTATTGCCGACTATGCACTAAAAGTGATTAGGGGGCAGGACATAAGTAAAAGTGTGTGTAAAAATAACTTACTCCTGTAACAACACTCAGAAACATGGTTAACGTTATGAAAAGATGGTTATACTGACACCTAGTGGAGATGCTGTAGTAAACCCCCTCTGTGGAGCATTACCTGGTTCGTTCAGGGACTGACACTCTCATGAAGGGCGCATATAATGAGTCATCACTTTCCTCGACAGGGTTGAGTTTTGCTGTTGAATGTCTGTCAAAATGAAAGGAAGAATGAATGAATGAAGGTTACACTTCGCAGCACTTTTCCAGACCCCCACTGTGTTTTCTTTATATACTTTGAGGCATTAAAGTGTCAGTTCCACCTCCAGCAACGTGCACTATTAGGACGAGAGGAGACGGGAGGGAGTGACCCCATCACAAGGACTACATCTGGTTTGTGAGGCCTTCTTCCAGGAGGAATGTAGTGGGCTGAGAAGACGGACAGATTAGGGGACAGCGCAGTGTGGGACTAAGACATGGCTCCGTCCTCAGGGCCTCCTCCTCTCTCTCTCCCCGCTGTTATCAGCTTCATATTTATCTCTGATTACTGTTCTGAGGGAAACCTGCCTCTGGAGGATGGATTTTAATGGACCTGGGTCAGAGCGCCCTCTTGTGACCCACAGAGCAAATGCAGGAAGCATTTTGAGGCCTTTTCAGGGCAAATGTTGAACACGTTGTGTGTGTGTGTGTGTGTGTGTGTGTGTGTGTGTGTGGGAGGGGTGTATCAGTCAGTCGTTGAAGCTAATGTTGGAGCAGGAGAAATGGTGAGTGTGAGGATCTGAGGGCCACACTGTGATGGTTATAATGTTTTGGTCGGTCTCCAGAACTCGGGTGTTGTGGGGTGTTCACAGTGTGAACTTGTCAGAACTGAACCAATGTGGCTTAACATAGGACGAGCAGTGACCCGGTCCAGTTTAACTGGGTCATGAGAGAATGAGTGATGATTGAGTGATTGGTGAGTGATGAGCAAGTGATGGGTGAGTGATGACTGAGTGAGTAAATGTTGACTGAGTGATGGGTGAGTGATGGGTGAGTGATGGGTGAGTGATGGGTGAGTGATGGGTGAGTGATGAGTGAGTGATGAGCGAGTGATTGGTGAGTGATTGGTGAGTGATTGGTGAGTGATGAGCGAGTGATGGGTGAGTGATTGGTGAGTGATGAGTGAGTGATTGGTGAGTGATGAGTGAGTGAGTGAATGATGAGCGAGTGATGGGTGAGTGATGAGCGAGTGATGGGTGAGTGATTGGTGAGTGATGAGTGAGTGATTGGTGAGTGATGAGTGAGTGAGTGAATGATGAGTGAGTGATTGGTGAGTGATGAGTGAGTGATGAGTGAGTGAGTGAATGATGAGTGAGTGATGGGTGAGTGATGAGTGAGTGATGACTGAGTGAGTGATGACTGAGTGAGTGATGAGTGAGTGATGAGTGAGTGATGAGTGAGTGATGAGTGAGTGATGAGTGAGTGATGAGTGAGTGATTGGTGAGTGATGAGCGAGTGATGGGTGAGTGAGTGATGACTGAGTGAGTGAATGATGAGCGAGTGATGGGTGAGTGATGACTGCGTGAGTGAATGATGGGTGAGTGATGAGTGAGTGATGGGTGAGTGGTGACTGAGTGAGTGAATGTTGACTGAGTGATGGGTGAGTGATGAGTGAGTGATGACTGAGTGATTGGTGAGTGATGAGTGAGTGAGTGAATGATGAGTGAGTGATGGGTGAGTGATGAGTAAATGATGAATGAGTGAAAAACAAGAAGTGAATTATAAACAGCAGATGTTTGAAGTGGGATTGTTTTCAACTGAAACGAAATGGACTTTAATCAAGTCATGCCTCAGACACATCAGATTTTCCAATGTTTGCTGTAAATAAGAGATTGTACTGTGTATTCCTCACGTGTTTATTCCTGCAGAGCCCCTGCTGAACTGTCTGAGGACTGTGGGATAAAACTGTGACCTGCGCTCGCCTCAGAAACCGTTCTCACAAAGAGTCTGTAACTATTTTATGGAAATTATATTTTGTTTTGTAAAATTTGAATGAATGCTCTGAGCCTTTTATCTCTGTATTTAAACAATAACAACGTAGATTTATTAAGAATAACCTTTAAAATAAACAATAAATCATTCACTGTGTCTCCATCGCTGTTCATTAATTTATAACTGCGCTACTGAATAAGACCTGGGTGTGTTTACCTCGCTTCACCACCAGGGGGCAGCAGTCTTTTGTTATTGTGTGTGTCTGGGTGAGTGTGAGAATGTGTGTGTGTATAGCGTCAGTATAAAGTCTATTTCAGTAATATTCAGTCCACGGACCAAAACATCCAGCCGACGTCCAAGGAACTAGAGGACGACAGATGAGCTACTGTCTCTGACTCTACATCTACAAGGTGGACCAACGAGGGAGGAGTGTCTCACAGAGTGGACAGAGAGTGGACACAGGGTTTAAAAACTCCAGCAGCACTGCTGTGTCTGATCCACTCTACACCAGCACAACACACACTAACACACCACCACCACGTCAGTGTCACTGCAGCACTGAGAATGATCCACCACCACATCACACCTGCTCTGTGGGGGTCCTGAGCGCTGAGGAACAGGGGGAGAGAGGGGTAATAAAAGTATGCAGAGCCACACTAGTTTGCTATTTATTACAGCGCAAATGCACAGAGCTCCTGTGAGTGTTGAAATTAAGAGGCTTTAACGTAGTGGCTGCCCCGGGCTCTTTTAAAGGCGTGGCCTCAGAGTCTCGTGACGCTAAAGGAGGCGTGGTCTTTGGTGAAGCCCGTGTCACGTGACTCAGGGCAGCAGTGTGTCTGCCTGAGAGACAGAGAGAGAGCGAGAGAGAGGAGCTGCGGCGGGACGCTGACTGTTAGTTGTTTGTTTGTCGTTGTTTATCTGTTGTTTTTGAGCGTTTGAGATGCTCGGCGGCTCTGGAGGACCGTCGCGAGGCCGCCTGCTCCAGCTGCACGTTATTTACAGGTCACTGTCAGTCGCCATTTCTCCCCTTTCTTCTTTAAAAGCCGGAGTAAGCTGAATGCTGTTGTTGTTGTTGTTTATTCCTCCTTTGATGTTGTTGTTTGTCTTGTTTATTTCAGCCCGCGCTGTTTGTTGTGAACCTGCTGCTGTCAGACCCGAAGCCCCAGGAGAGC
>NC_089817.1:1383631-1443631 GCF_029633855.1 Hoplias malabaricus
AATAACATTTATCACTGAGATTTAATCATTGATGAAAGTGAAAAATATTTTTCAAAGTTCTTATTATTTAATCCTTAACTCTTTCAGTACCGTGTGTTCTGACCCGGTTCTATCAGAGCAGTGTTAGGAGGCAGTCTGAAATCTGGGATCTGCTTTTTCCACATGGTTTTGTCAGCGATCCGCTGGTGTGAGGTCATTAATTATAAAGTACAGCGTGCTAGTGTCTGAGACAGGATTAAAGTTGAAGTGTAAACATGATACAAGCTTGTCTCACATTACACACTGTCACCATGAGGTCATTCAGGAGTAAAATGACCGTAAGCATGTGTCTCTTCTGTTCCACAACAACAGCAGCGGTGTTATTATAAACACAAGCAGGAGCTGGGTTTACACACAGAGTCCGGCTGATCCTGATTCATTTCACTGGAACTGACTGTAACTGAGCTTTACATGCTGTAGGTATTAGATGTTGCTGTAGCAACAGGAGTGACCTCACAAGCTCATGGGGCGGTTCATGTGGTGTTTCTAATAAGTGTAAATTTACAGCAATTTCTACTCAGTTTATATTTTGGAAGCATTGTTTAACAAAGAGTTCCTGAGAATTCTGGGTGGATGACCTTTGACCTAGATCTATATTTTATTTGAGATTTTTATTTATGGGTCTGAATTTTGAAAATATGAATTGTTTAAATTAAGTCCATTTTTAAATCTGAATTTTCCAAATCAGAATACTTCTAAAACTACAGAAATATTGTGTATTAAATGTCAGGTCAAATAAAAATTAACATTCAGATAAATATAATTAAAATAATATATCAAATACTAAAGTCTGTGGTTTGTCTCCATGGTAACGGTTCTAGGAATCACACCTGCAACTTCACAGACAGCAGCAGCTGTGCACTACTCTGTAGTGGTTGTCATGCCCATATAAGGAATGACATTTGTGTGTGACAGAGATAAATGGGAATCACAAAATCCGATTCTATTTTCTCAAATAAAACCCAAGCTTAGACCTGGAATTCCGTACGTGAGCAGGACCCTGACTACAGAAGTGTAGCGTGACGCCCGTCGTGTCGTTTCTGATTGGGAGTGTAATCAGATACACACGGTCCAGACTACACCACTGTTACTCTTCTGGTATTATTGTGCATGGCAGCAGGGACCCTCTGCTGACTGACAGTGGCATGTTGAGGCTGTTAACCCTTTGTTTACCCTTTGTTAACCCTTGTTCTTCCATCCACAGCGGGCCTTCCTCTGGCTGCCTTTAACCTGGCTAAAATAAAGCCTTATCAGAGGGGCTTTTTCTGTAATGATGAGAGCATCTCATATCCCTTTCACTCCAGCACCGTCACGTCCACTGTGCTCTACACTCTGGGCCTCATAGTGCCCATCTGCAGTGTAAGTAACAATAAACATAAAAATAAACACGTCCGACACGTCCGGGGTGTCCACTCAGGGTCAGGGCGACATTTACAGTAGGGCAGTGTGACATTGACCACACACACACACACGCACACACACACACACAAACACTACTATATAAAAATATATAGAGGGAGTGTGTGTGAGAGAGATGGAGATAGGAAAGGAAACTTGGAGAAGAGAGAGAGAGAGAGAGAGAGAGAGAGAGAGGATACATCACTGTGTCAATGAGTGAGAAAGAGAGAAGTCTATGGAGAAACAGGGAAATAAAGTTTGTGTGTGTGTCTGTGTGTGTCTGTGTGTGTGTGTGTGAATTAGAGAGAGATAAATTCACAGCAGTGTCTCTGAGTGAAACCCTGGGCGTGTTCCATTTATTAAACTCTGCAAAGCAGAATGCAAATGTAGGAAAAGTAGAGGATGTCCACTCAGTTCTCTGCTGTGCTTTAGAGGAGCATTATCTTAAATACATCTCAAAAAGAAAGAGTTGGGCCAAAAATAAACATAATTCACCTCACATTGTGTGGTCTGTGGTTTAGAACGGGAGATATGAGGTCAATTCTGCCGTTTCTGACACTGTGTGTCACACTCTTATCTAGAAACATGAGCTAAAGTATGTTAGCGTAGCTGTAAATAACAGCGCTAGCGGTTCAGAAGCCTAAATTATACTGTCTTTAGATAAGAGTTTGTCACACAAAGGTTAAACCACAGAATAAAATGGTAGATCAGATATAATTTAGGCATTTAAACAATTTTAGGTAAGAACGTGTTTAGCATGCGTTTAGCACAGTGCTAGTTAGCATTACTGTTTCATGTCATTAGCCTCAGCGCTCCAGTGCTAAAGCTAAAAAAGCTAATCGTGTTGCAGTGTTTGTTTTGCGGAACTATCTCTTTAAAGGTTTTAATATCTTTCTGCTGGTGATGATATGAGGCTTTCTGTCTGAAGATTTTGTCCCTGATAGCAGCAGCTTTTAAGACCAACACGATAATAGGAAGATTATGGTTTTTTTTAAATAGTCTTTTATGGTTTCAGAACAAAGCCAAAGGAAGTTACTCGGTTTTTTTAAACTCCCTCAGTGAGTTTACAGAAAATATGGTTTCAGTAATGGGACACAGAACACGTACAAAGTGAGAGTACGTTTTTTTGTGTGTTGTTTGAGGGAGTAAATATCAATTGTCTTAGAAAAAATGTGATATCCTTCAAATAGCGGCTAATATTAGCTTTATTAGCCCATTAGTTTATTAACACTTATTTTATATTATTGATTATATTGATTCTATAAAAGCTTTTTGTCCTTATTAGAGTGCTGTAAAATATAATAATTTTTTTAAATGTTTAAAGTGATTTTGTCTGTGGGGAAAGTCTTTTATTAATTTGTCAGATATTTATCAATACTTTCCCAATAGCTTTCTCTGGATAAAAATAATTTAAAACAATTAAAACGATCTAGAAATTTGTTCAAGAATTTTATAAAATTCTTATAACCCACATTTAGTGAAATGTACAGATGAATCAACTTAAGATTTAAGAGGCTTTCACTTGATAAGAGAAGAGTATAATATTCTGATTGAAAAGCCGAGTTTAATGAGGAGAGATTGGTTTGTTTTCCTCACATCTGAGGCGCGGAGGTCAAGGCGAAGCGGAGATAAGTGGGAGGCGCTGTTCTTCTGGAGAACAGATGGAATGCTGTGTCTGTTTTTGCATAAAGTTGCTCCAGAAATATCTGGAATATTTTCCAGCAGCAGCAGCTTCTCAGAGGAGGAGGAGGAGGACAGAGTGTTCTGCGAGTGTGTTAGGGCTGGACTGATATTACTTCTCTTCTACCATTGGCTGATATTAAGCTTCCGCAGACTGATCAGTATCAGTGACGACGCTGATTAATCGCTGATACGTGACGTATTTAAGAGCTCAGATGATGGAAAAGATCAAACTTTTCTCTGTAGATACTGCATCAAACACTGTACGGTCCACTCTCTGTTTTCACAGGGACTACATCGGTCAATTCAACCAGCAGCCAATCGTAAATATTCCAGAGAAAATTAGCCTCCAGCCGTCTCCCTCATTCTCAGTCTCTGAGCCTGTGTGGATCTTTTCTAAATGACTTTAGAGAGGAACTGGAGACGATGAATGAATTTGGCAAAACTTTGACTAACAATGAACCATTGATGATTGTTTTTAATTGATCAGTTTATCAGTCTACGTGAGAGACGAGCGGCAGCAGTCAGTGTTGCGTGCAGGTCTCCTGTGTGTGTGCGAGTTTGTGTAAGAGTTTCTGTGCATGTCTCTCACTTCGAAGAAAACCTCATTGCATGTAACCACATCTCTGAGTTCATGTGAAGAGAGTGGGCTGGTGTGTGTGTGTGTGTGTGGCGTGACAGTGCAGCTTCTCCTAAACCTGGGCGAGAGTAAGTGAACCGCGGCTGGCTAAATGAGTTCAGAGCTGAGAGCACACTGATCTACCGGCAGATTTCAGTTACAGCACTTTGAGACGCTCTTATAATATTATAATCAAGTTACAGATGTTAAGCGTCTTGCCCATGGACTCTTAATGATGTCATAATGGGGGAATTGAACCCCAGCCCAGCACCTGTTTTGACACTTCCCTGTTGTTCCTGTTCTAAGAGTCACTCCGTTTGACTCAGGTTTTGTTCGAATGAAAACTGAGTGTTTGTCTGTTCAGAAGTTTGGAATCATTTATTGATTGATAATCATTAATCAGTAATCAATAATACAGTGTAGATCAGTGTGTGAAGCTAAAACGCTCCTTTAGAGGCCATCATTTCAGTCTTGTTTATATGAGGTACTGTCTGGACCAAACCTTGTATCTCCATTTTGGTGGAGCCATGGAGATTGTTCAGAAATGATTTGAAACCCTGCTTCCTTTTGCTGTATTTGACCTTGTTGGAGATTCGAGGTTTTGCTCCGACACTGACGTTGTGTTTGTGGTCCCCAGCCTTTTACCAGACTCCCACTCACACAGACCCCACCACAAACAGACCTTAAAACTGCCTTAAATGGGCCTTCTGTCATCACGTTGAGGTCATCCGAGCTAAATTTGACCCTTACGACTTCCCGTAGTGAGTCAAAACAAAGCAGTTAAACCCAAATCAACACGAATCCCTTCAGAATCTCAGGAAATGAGTTCACACAGAGCTCAGGCTGATTCTGCAGACAGTTGCAGCACTGTGTTTACAGATTAATGAAGAACATATAATAAATAAGGGCTGGGCAATAATACGATATCAAAATATATCGCGATATAAAGTGTTTCAATAACGATATGATTTTTAAACACACTCAGTATTTCAGTACATATTATTTACAGCGTCTGTAACTGACTGACGGTCATTAGGGGGCGCTGCCATCAGCTCAGCACTCGATTTTAAAGTTAATGTTAACAATGTTTATGACATTTTAATGTTGACAAAGCTGAGAGATTGTTGTTTGATGGTGATGTCATGTTACTTAAAGTTCTTCGTCGTTTTTAATGTTCATATCGATATTGGAATTATATCGTATCGACCGATATTAAGAAATATATTGTGATATAAATTTTGTCTGTATCGTCCAGGCCTAATAATAAATATCAAGATATTCCACATTTGGCGGCACAGTGGAGCAGTAGGTAGTGTTTCTGTTACAGCTCCAGGGACTTGGAGGTTGTGGGTTCGAGTCCCGCTCCGGGTGACTGTCTGTGAAGAGTGTGGTGTGTTCTCCCTGTGTCTGCGTGGGTTTCCTCCGGGTGACTGTCTGTGAGGAGTGTGGTGTGTTCTCCCTGTGTCTGCGTGGGTTTCCTCCGGGTGACTGTCTGTGAGGAGTGTGGTGTGTTCTCTCTGTGTCTGCGTGGGTTTCCTCCGGGTGACTGTCTGTGAGGAGTGTGGTGTGTTCTCTCTGTGTCTGCGTGGGTTTCCTCTGGTTGCTCCAGTTTCCTCTTTTTGTAGCAGGGTAAGAAATCATGTCCCCTTCCCCTTCCTCCTCAGTGATTGCAGTACGGAAAAACGTTGAAATTGTATGACGTTCTCTCTTCCACAGCTCTGTTAATCTTTCTGTTCCTCTAACATTTATTTGTTTTGTTTACAGCTTCCTACAAATGAATCCAGCATTTTATTAACATTATTTATATATTTATCTGCAACAGGATGATGTTAAAATCATTATATATTTATAATATACACTGATCAGCCAAAACATTAAAACACCCCCTTGTTTCTGTCCATTTCATCAGCTTCACTGACCACACAGATGCAGCTGTGTGTGTGTGTGTGTATCATTTGAAAATACTGTGCCATGCTTTAACTCTGATAACCCTTGTCTAAAGGCGAATGTTGTGAAGCTTGGGCCTAACTCTGAACCACGTTCTCACTGATCTGCTGTGTTCTGTGTTTGTTTGACTGACTGTAGCCTGGGGTTAAAGGTCCACAGAGGTGCGCGGAGGTTAAACCCTCAGAAGGTTACATAAGGCTTTGAAAGTGTGGCGAAAAGAAGGAAACGTTGAAATAAAAATAATTTCCTAAAACAGAAGCAGCTTAAAAGATGATTTTCGAGCTGAGCAGCTTCTAAACGTAGATCTCTGTTCCTCTTTTTAAGATCCTGTGTGGTCTAAAATAATAACAATATTGACCTAATGTTAATGACTCAGGCAGAAGTCGTACTGTAAACCTGTGTTTGGAGTGATTCACTCCTTCACTCTGTAAATACTCATCCGTATTTAGAAGCTACGCTACAACAGCCTGCTAGTACGTTTATTACTATTGTGATGTCATAAGGCTCACAATGAAAACATAAGGTGTTGCAGCCAATAATAACAGAGCTCATTTACATTCTGAGAAGCTCAGTGGACAGCGGCCTGTTTGTTTAGAAATGAGTGACAGAGAACAGCACCAACGCTGTCAGTGGAAAAAATGTATAAAATCAGACAAAATAAAAGGATTATTATGTCATTAAGTAAACAGAAGTAATTATTCGGAGCCAGGAACTGCGCACCTCTGTGGTCACTGCACATAGTGATTTCTCAGTAAGTGAAATCATGTGAAGCCTCATATTTCTCATTCTGAGAGCGTGGGGAGAGCTTCTGCTGAAAGTGTCGGACTCCTTTGGCTGATCCCAGCGCCTCTTTCGAGAGCCGATGATCAACAAATGGAAAAAGACACTTTCACTCGTTAAATTCCCCTCCAATCATCCACCAGATCCCTGACTCCTCCCGCTCCTAGTGGAGTTACCGATGAAGGAGTCTTAGATGTAACTGTGTACCTTCACGTTATTCATCGCTGTCCGATTAAAACCACGTATCTCCGTGTGTGTGGGTGTTTAGTTACTGCTTCATTTGAACACAGCAGCTGTCCTTCACACTGTGTGAATATTTAATGATGAATGAACCAATAGAAACGCTCCAAAACGACTCTGAATTAAATCTTTTTACATTGACTTCCTCTGAAATTTATGAAGGTTTTTTCCTTCTGTAAAGATACAGTTTTGGAGATACAGGTTTTTCATTGGACAGTGACATTATGCAGCTTTATGAATATACAATTAGTCCCCGCCCCTATGTCCACACTCACACACATGCTAACAAGACCAAACACCACCACCAGCACACACTCACACACACACACACACACATGCTAACAAGACCAAACACCACCACACACACACACACGCATACACACACTCACACACATGCTAACAAGAGCAAACACCACCACCAGCACACACACTCACACACACACACACACACATGCTAACAAGACCAAACACCACCACACACACACACACGCATACACACACTCACACACATGCTAACAAGAGCAAACACCACCACCAGCACACACACACACACTCACACACACACACACACACATGCTAACAAGACCAAACACCACCACACACACACACACACACACTGGAGGGGATTTTAAAGCAAGGGAAATAAATAAAAGAATGAATTTGTCCCAATTTTCTGGCAGCAGTCGCAGAGCGAGGAATAAAAGAGACATTAGAGGGGTTTCAGACGCCTCTGGAGCTGATTTGGAGCTGTTTTTATCGGTGCCGGTGCTGGTGCCGGTGCTGGTGCTGGTGTTGCTGTGGGTGGTGCTGGGTTGGTGTCAGCTCTGTTAACCCTCGTGTGTCCTTGTTTTTCTCTCTCGTTTGCTTTTGTTTTGCTAGCTGGACTCCCATTCGCTATTCTCACACCCCGACACAAACCGTTCAAACGAGGATTTTTCTGTAACGATGATTCAATCAAGTACCCAGTCAAAGACGACACCATTTCCTATGAGTTACTGGGGGCAGTAATGATCCCTCTCACACTGATCACTGTAAGTGCCCTCCGTTTGTTTACTACTAACATCTTCTCTCTCTCTCTCTCTCTCTCTCTCTCTCTCTTTCTCTCTCTCTCTCCTGGAGTCCCGCTCCTGTCCTCATTAGCATATTTACACCTTTACTTTGAGCAGGACGGTCTGGCGAGTGCAGAGGTGTCGGTTTGGAGTCGGTGTCATGCTCATATAAGGAGTTCCATGTCTACGCTGGTTTTACGTCAGCTGCGGCCAGGGCTCACTGTGTTGAGAGGCTCACTAGTGTCTTTTGAGATTTGAAAATTAATATTTAATCATTGAATCGTTGATAATAAAGAAGAAATAACACAGTTCTGTTTCTTAATGAAACGTCTGTGACCCGCTTTGGTCCAAACCCCACGAGCCCCACAGCAGTGTTCTCCCCCTGTGTAAACAGCCCCTGTTCAGAACGCCCGCTTTCAGCACCTGTTCCTTTAAATGATAATGAGCCGCTCGCTGTTCACCCCGACCCCGAGCGCACAGCAGTGAGGAGCGAGGAGCAGAAGCTCTGGTTTTTAGCCGTTTTCACTCTGTTCTCTTTCTTCTCCGTTTTTACTCAGTGCTCTTATTTCTCCGCGCTCGTTGTGTCTGTTTTGCTGTGTTTAACCTCGTCTTTGCGCTCTCACATAAACACGGGTCCAGTGCTGTGATTGGACAGACTCAGACGAGGGGGCGGGGCCATTCTAAAGTCTCTGCACTTGACGTCAGAAGCGGAGCAGAATCAGAACGACTCGTTTTATCCTGTGTTTCAGACTCAGACAGTGCACAGTAAACTGACTGGGGTCTTGTTTCACAGTGTGAGGGTTGGTGGGCCCCAGATACACACATCAATGTGAACATGCGCTGAACAGTTATGATTTTAAAAAGTGTGATTTACAGGGATTTCCTTCTCAAAGAGAACAGCAGCTCAGACCTGGACTTCTTAAAATGGGCACGAGGCCGATGACAGGAATGTGGCGCTTCTGGCTTCAGACGTCTTCGTCTTTTACAGTAAAGAGAAAGGTGTGAAATGTAGAGCTCTGTCACAGGGCTGGGCTCTAACTCTAAATGGTTTCCACTGTGTCCTACTTTCTCTTTTCTCTCCTTTTGTCCTCGTTTGTCTCACTGTGGTGGTGTTATAAATGTGTCTCTCGATTTTACTCAAAGAGCCGTCTCAAAGCCGCCGCACGGGAAACACACACACACCACACACCCACGCTCTTAGATCACAGAATCCTCTTAGATCAGCGTGTGTCTAATGTCTCTCACTGTGAGAGAGCGGGAGGAGCATTACACCGCTGTTTTACACAGGTTCTACTTGTTTTAAGTCATTTATTTTATTTCATCAGCAGTTCGTCGTAGATCCAGGGTTTAATCAGCTTCAGGTTGAAAGTGTGATGTTTAACTGTGATTCAGATTTCACACGTTCTCCTGCTCCTTCGACATTTTACGGTGACTGTGTGTCGTATTAAAATCACAATCGTCATTTTCTTCAACAACAAAAAAAGAACCTGAGACTGAAGCCGTGTGGAGAGTGAAGAGTTTATTGGGCGCTGCGTTGGTTCTGAGCTCCATCAGGAAAAAGCTGCAGAAGACTGTGATGGGTTTGTTCTGTTCTTGGGGACAGTACTGTGTCCGAAAGTCCGTGTGAGTGTGGGTTTAGACCAGTTACAGATGGAGGCAGTGTCAGAGTCGGGAACGGAGCGCAGTGACACTGTGTTTAAATAAAAGTAAAACTGTTGTTTCAGGTACAGAATCTGTTATACCTCCTGGCCACTAGGTGTCAGTGTAGCGGCTGCTCTCTAACGTGAAGAAGAATCACCGGAGATAATGGCAGATTACACCTCTAATAAACTTTGAGAATCCAGGCTTAAACCTGGAGCTTTTCTGATCCTCAGTGAAGAGCAGCGCCTGGTTAAATCACGACAGGAGGAATATTATTATTCGTTTAATAAATGGAATACGTACAGCTCCTGAATCGTCCGGTTCCACCAGGGCTCTGTCTTACGTTCTAGTAATGAGTGGACATCCTCTTCTTCATGTGATTTATAGAAATGCTCTGTGAATGATGGCGATGTCTGGTTAATGATGTGATTGTGTTGGTTTCTGAGTGAAAATAATCACACATCCTCCACAGAGAGAGAGAGACAGAGACAGACAGACAAGGAGAGAGAGAGACAGGGACGGGGACAAAGAGACAGAGACAGACAGGGACAGAGACAGAGAGACAGACAGCACAGAGAGTTAGAGACAGACAGGGACAGGGAAAAAGAGACAGAGACAGACAGGGAGAGAGTCAGAGACAGGGACAGAGAGAGACAGACAGACAGACAGGGAGAGAGAGAGAGACAGGGACAGGGACAAAGAGACAGAGACAGACAGGGACAAAGAGACAGAGACAGACAGACAGGGAGAGAGAGAGACAGGGACAGGGACAAAGAGACAGAGACAGACAGGGACAGGGACACAGAGACAGACAGACAGGGACAGAGAGAGAGAGACAGACAGGGACAGAGAGAGAGAGAGAGACAGAGAGAGAGAGAGAGACAGACAGGGACAGAGAGAGAGAGAGACAGACAGGGACAGAGAGAGAGAGAGACAGACAGGGACAGAATGAGACAGATAGGGACAGAGACAGACAGGGACAGAATGAGACAGGTAGGGACAGGGACAGATAGGGACAGAGACAGACAGGGACAGAGAGAGAGAGAGAGACAGACAGGGACAGAGAGAGAGAGAGAGACAGACAGGGACAGAGAGAGAGAGAGAGAGACAGACGGGACACAGAGAGAGAGAGACAGATACACAGAGAGTCAGGCAGATAGGGACAGAGACAGACAGGGACAGAGAGAGAGAGAGACAGACAGGGACAGAGAGAGAGAGAGAGACAGACAGGGACACAGAGAGAGAGAGACAGATACACAGAGAGTCAGGCAGATAGGGACAGAGACAGACAGGGACAGAGAGAGAGAGAGACAGACAGGGACAGAGAGAGAGAGAGAGAGACAGACAGGGACAGAGAGAGAGAAAGAGAGACAGACAGGGACAGAGAGAGAGAGAGAGAGACAGACAGGGACAGAGAGAGAGAAAGAGAGACAGACAGGGACAGAGAGAGAGAGAGAGAGACAGACAGGGACAGAGAGAGAGAAAGAGAGACAGACAGGGACAGAGAGAGAGAGAGACAGACAGGGACAGAATGAGACAGATAGGGACAGAGACAGACAGGGACAGAATGAGAGAGAGAGACATAGAGTGTGGAGGGGGGGACTCACTGACGGAGGGAACTACAGATGAATAATTGGGGACAAAAATTCAGCGAAAATGAATTAAAAAAGTAAGAGAAGGGACAGCTGAGATGTTTAATAAAAAGTGAATCATATTTAAAAGATTCACAGAGAGAAAGTGTGATTGACTCTTTCTAAAAGTGTGCTCTGTGTTTAATTTCACTCAGAATCAACAGAGACCTGCCGTCCCTCAGCTTCAGCACCTCTCTCTGTGTCTGTCCTCTGACCGTCTCCTGTCCCTCTGTCCTCACAGATGATCGTGGGCGAGTGTGTGTTAGTGTATCTAAATCGCCTCAGGTCCAAGTCCTCTTTCAGCAGCACCTACGTGGCGTGCGTGTACAAAGCCGTGGGCTGTTTCCTGTTCGGAGCGGCCATGAGCCAGTCCCTCACCGACATCGCCAAGTACTCCATCGGTCGCCTGCGGCCGCACTTCCTGGACGTGTGCAAACCCGACTGGAGGCTCATCAACTGCTCCAGCGGCGCCTACATCGAGGACTTCAACTGCACCGGAGACAAGACCATGGTCAACGAGGGCAGGTGGGTGGTCTGAGGAGAGGGGAGGGCGGGGACTTCCCGTCAAAATGCTATTAAATAAAATAATATCGATCTCTCTCTGATCTATCTGCCAGCACTCCCCCTCTCCCCACTGTCTGTATCTCTCCATCTCTTCCTCTCCCTCTCTCTCTTTGTATATATCCCCCCCCCCCCCCCCGTCTGTCTAAGGAGGAGCACATCTGTAAATTGACCGATGTCCGGCGCCGAAGCAGAGCTCATTAAGAGCTGAGTCAGCAGCAGGAACCTGAGACGTAACGTTATTAACCGTCTCCAAATGGACTCTTATTTTATTATAGAACACGAGAAACGGCCAAACCGTAAACTACAGCCCCCTGGTCTTTAGAGTCCGCCCCCAATCGCCCACGAAAACACGCCCCCACCTCAGAGACACGAGTTTTGAAGTGGATTTGCAGCGTTTAACTGTGATTTAATTGTGATCCAACGTTCACACACCCTCCTGCTCTTTTTACGGTAACAGTTTCGTCAAATTAAAAACCACAGTTATCTTTTTATACGAGAAAACACAAGTTAAACTTGGAGCATTAAAGGAACACTATGTGATATTTTTACCTTTAAATCACAGCTTCAAAATCACTGTGATGCTCCACTGAGCTGTAACAGAGAGAACAGAGCCTCTGTGGTTGCTCCTCCAAGTTCAGCACCGCAGAAACTGCACTATGTGGCTTTTGGAGGAGGGTAGGTAACCAGTCCCCTCCTTGATTTGAGTACAGTGCTGTAAAAATGAATTACACTAGGGGGAGCACCAGGAGCAAAAAACCCAAATCTTACCTAGTGTTCTTTTAATTTGTGAAATTCTTTTTTTTTTTTTCCAAAACATTTTTTGTTGTTGAATAAATGACTAAAGAGCGGGAGAATGTTTGAATATTGAATTACAATTATACGCTACACACAATGGTTTTTTACCCTTAACACTGTCACCCGCTCAAACGACATCACATCACATTTCATTCATTCATTCATTCATCTCCTGCAGGCAGGTCGTCCTGACCAGGGCCGTGTTGTTTCCCGGGAGACAGTGAGAGACAGTGAGAGACAGTGAGAGACAGTGAGAGACAGTGAGAGACAGTGAGAGACAGTGAGAGACAGAGCTGATGTGAGCAGGTGATGATTCAGGCTGCAGTCAGCACAGCGCTAAGTGGTGTTTCCATTAGTTTCCATTGCATTTTAGCTGCGTTAGCCTCGTAGCTCTGGTGTAAAGCTAAAGGATCTGCCGCCGCTCGGCTAACGCTCGGGAGAAAGAACGAGTGAAACAGGGTGAAGTCGGGAGGCTTTGAAGTGCAGGGCGCGGGGCGTAAAATAATTATGTCCTTCCTGTTCTTTCAGAGGGTCTTTAATGTGGTTTTTCAGGAGACGTCTCTGATGTAGAAGCAGCGGGGTCTGCTCTAACCGGCCTCTAACTGAGCTCAGACGTCTCTCTCAAGGTTAAAGGCTCCAGGGGCAGTGTTCATAAGAGCATTCACCCATCCATCAGCTGTTTAGTTTTAGCCTTGGGGCATTTACCCACTGATTTACCCCTCAGTTCACCCCGCGGTTGGGAAACCTGGAGCTTGTTGCTGTGGTTCACACACTCCAGAGCTCTGTAATCTTGCGGTACTCACACACACACCGTCTCTGAAACTGCTGGAGGTTTAGGGCTGGTTCCTTGAAGCAGGCTCAAGGCCAGCGAGACCCTTCCGGACCGCTGCAGTGGAGTAGGTGTGGCTCCTCCGCAGTGGAACACCTTTCTGAACGTGGGCCTGTGTTTTTCAAGGAAACGGAGCCATTAATAGAATGAATAAAAGGGCAGGGAGAGGGCCGCCAAGGATAATCACACACCACCGTCTGGCAGTTTCCTCATAAACACACGGCCTCGTGGAGGTGTGTGTGTGTGTGTGTGTGTGTGTGTGTGCTGTAGCACCGATTAAAGTGCTATAATTTATAATAAAATAATCCTAAATATTTTATATTACGTTTATTAAAGTAACATTTTTAAATGACTTTTATTTTGATATTTCTTCAGTAATTAATCTTTCAGCCCCATTTTAAAAGTTAAAGACATTATTCTTATTGTTTATTTAAACATTTTTCTTTTAATTCGAATCACTGGTGAAATGTAAAAAAGGCTCCATTTATTTTTACGTCACCACTTCCTTCCTCTCCTTTCTCATCCATTTTATCGTTAATTTATACGTAGCCCTTTAAAGTCGAGCTGTAACGAAACCCTTCTGACGCGTGATGACCTCAGCAAGAGCCTGTGGGATGGGACTATGTCTATTAACCAATAATATCACAGCATATGTTCCCACCCCCCCACTGCCAACCCGGCCAATCAGAACACTGCAGTAGTGTTGGGTCCTGGCTCCTCACCGCCTCCACTCCTCAGAACCATGGGCACCGCGGGACCCTCGCCTCGGGGGTCAACAACCACTGACTCTGAATAACATCTTTACCTTAACTTCTGAGGCGTAGAACACAAGCTGTAGTAAATAATCTGTGATTTATTGGCAAATATATTTGGAAATGTAATATATATTATATATATGATGTGTATTAGAGCTGTGCCTCATCGTTTCGCTCTCAGTAACAGTCATCATTGTTCAGACTCGTACGCGATGATGTCGTGAGGAGGGGGTTCGGTTCTAAAATATCAGACGTACTGTAAACCCATGGGGTTATGTCCGAAATGAAAAAGCTCTTATTATTAATATATATATATTTCACATTAATACAACATTGATTTTGTTGCAATAGTCTGTTTTTGAAATTAATAGAAGATTTTTTCAGTGTTTTTGTCGTATCGTCCACATTATCGTTATCGCCAAAGTGCACTGATATTGTGATATTATCTTAGAGCCGTATCGCCCACCCCTGGTCTACATATAAATATACACTTTAATAACACGGTATTTCACACAGCGCACTCGTTTAATAAGCTGTGTGTTCACTGTCGGCTCTTTCCCTTTGCGCCGCACCGAGCCCCCGCCTAAAACAAACAGGAAAACCCTCCACACACACACACAATCGTGCTTACCCTGCCTCTCTGACCCGGAAAAGGGCGTCTACTCGTCTGAAACAAAAACTGATAACAGATCAGAGCAGAAACCCAACCTCAGCTGGAGACGGTTTCCGTCCCTCTGTCCTCTATCCTTCCGTCCCTCTGTCTCTCATTCCCTCTGTCCTCTGTCCCTCCTGACCATAACTCAGAGGCACTGTATATAAACAGACCCTCAAAGGGAAGCTCGCTCCTTTTTCTCATAACTCCAGCGTCTGAGACGTAAAGAGACACAGTGAGGGTCCGGTGTAAAGCGGCGGATTGTAGAAAAACGTTTGGACTTCTTTAAACTGATGGTGAATGGAACCAGACGTCTCTATGTTTACTGTCAGAATCCACAGATGAAGCATGTTATTTCCTCTCCACAGCCACCTGTGACCTCCACACGTCTGAGGAGCCGTATATGGAAATAATGATTACGGAAAATATCAATTTGACCGTGGAATTCGTTTTAAATAAAGGTTCACGCCGCTTTGGGCTCCAGCACTTTTCACACCAGAGGGAGAGCTGTTCTGAGAAAGGAGCTGCCTGCACTCACACACACACACACATACACACACACACACACACACACACAAAGCAGCCGCCACTGCTACCACTCACACACACACACACACACACAGACACACACAAAGCAGCTGCCACTGCTACCACACACACACACACACAGCAGCCGCCGCCACTGCTACCACTCACACACACACACACACAAAGCAGCCGCCACTGCTACCACACACACACACACACACACACAGACACACACAAAGCAGCTGCCACTGCTACCACACACACACACACACACACAGACACACTCACACACACACACAAAGCAGCCGCCACTGCTATCACACACACATACACACACACACACAGACACACACAAAGCAGCCGCCACTGCTACCACACACAGTCACACACACACACAGACCCACACACACAGGCACACACACACAAAGCAGTCGCCACTGCTACCACTCACACACACACACACACACACACACACACAAAGCAGCCGCCACTGCTACCACACACACACACACACACAGACACACACACACAAAGCAGTCGCCACTGCTACCACACACACACACACACACAGACACACACACACAAAGCAGCCGCCACTGCTACCACACACACACACACACACACACAGACACACACACACAAAGCAGCCGCCACTGCTACCACACACACACACACACACACAGACACACACACACAAAGCAGTCGCCTGTTCTAACACAGACCAACCCGGTCTCACACTCACTCGTGATACAGTCACATACACAGGGGACTGCAATTCGTGACATAGTCGCATATTTTCCATATTTTATGCGTCAATATCACAATCATAAGTGAATGGGTAATTACCGTAAAAACCCTCATATCAGTGTCCCGTGTTATACGACAGTAACACGACAACTCCTCCTCATTAAAGCGTCTTTACCATCCGTTAATACCACGGTCTTATTTTTATTTACAGAAAATATAACGTTACTAGTTCATTATTTACTAAAATATCGAAGCAAATAACGTCTAGAAAAATGTCCTTTTCAGTGTTAACCTTTTGAAAATTAGTCAAAATAACGTTAAGTGAAAGAAATGTTCTCGTTAGCGTTAAAGCTATTCACTTATGATTGTGATTTTTTCACATAAAATGTGGAAAATATGTGACTATGTTACGAATTGCAGTCCCCTGTGTATGTGACTGTATCACGAGCGAGTGTGAGACCGGGTTGTACACACACACAAATTACCTACCTCCGCTAACACACACACACACATAAAGCAGCTGTTTCTAGACCCACACAAAGCATAAACAGATCAGAGTCTGTTGTGGCTATTATTGTTCATGTTGCTTTCCCACAGCATGGGTCTGGCTCCGCACGGCTCGGCTCGTTTAAAGCTTGTAGCTTTTCCTCTGGTAGAGGCTCTCTGTCGAAATGGAACCGGTGACTTAGAAAAGCCCGTCTCTAACAGGAATCGCCGGCTTTGAAAACCACAACAGCGACAGCAGTAAAGTTAGGCGCTGTTTACTCATCGTGTGTCGCGTGTTGTTTTAGTTTTTGGACACGGCACCTTCGGCTTTCGCTGGAATTTTCATCTGCCATCGGCTCAAGAAGCGTTTAAACCTCTTCTAATCGCCTCGAGGTAAAGTTACGAGCTACTGCTGTGAGTCCGAGCTAGCGTTGACTTAAGGAAATTGTTATGACATTATTAACAAAGTTATCTTCGATCGTTCTTATCTCTCTCTCTCTCTGTTACAGGCTGTCATTCTACTCGGGACACTCCTCTTTCTCCATGTACTGTATGCTGTTCCTGGCAGTAAGTATCTATTTATAAATGTTTATAGTCATTTGACCCCTTCTCCCTGTCAGTGTTTTAAATCTCAGATAAAAGAGTCCTGTGTAATAGCTGAGTACTGTAATGATACTCAGAAACGCCTGGCGCCCTTCTTTACAGCACACTTAATGACAGTGAACATTGACATGATTGTGTAACACTTAATAAACCCATTGTTTCTTTGAATAATGGTGATATGCTACGACCAAAAATGACATCACAGTTCACACACATCTGGGGAAAATCTTGGATTAATATTTAGCCTCCAGGTGTTAATCTTAGCTTCTCGTGACTGTTCCACAAAACAAAAGCTCTGCAGTGTTGTGTTGTTGAAAGAAACAGGAAACGGGCTCAGGAACTCAGAGGGCGACAGACAAAACAGTACACAACTGTAACTTAAACAGCCCCAACACTGAGCCACACCCTGTTCAAATGTGCTGATCCTGGGCATTTATTTAGAAGGAGATTAGTGAAAATATATGAGACCTGTTTCAAGCCTGAGGTCATTTCTGAGGCTCAGCGGAAGCCTCAGGGGATTGGGTTGCTGCTGAGTTACTCGCTGCTGTAAGGTTGGGATGCCGTAAGCATCACGTAGGTCCCACACAGACACGAAGCCTGTACCGTGGCCCGACATCGTCTCCTCAAGTGGAGCTGCAGTTATCTCATCACAGACGACAGGATTCAAAACTCACACCACAGGGACACATCAGTCGGCTGAGAGAGGCCCGGTCCAAAGTTCCCCAGCTCTTACTGAGACTTCAGAAACGTCTACTGTTGCTTTAATGTGAAGCATTTATGACCTGCTCCTCCTTGAAACAAATGGAGAACCTGTTTTGAAAGTGCAGACTCCACTCGTAATCCACACTGCCTTCATGTTTCTAAGCTGTAGCTGGGATACCGTGTTGGGGCTGGAGTTCGCACTGAGCTGTGGATCAGCGTTTCCTCGAGCGATGGTGCTCCACCCAGTTCTTTAGAGATGAGTCGGAGTGGTGTTTGTGATTCAGAACAGATACAGCACCTGACCGCACTGGTGTTTACGAGGATGAATGCCATTAAAATATCCAAGAAATGTTTCATAATCCAGTGTAAATCCTTCGCAGAACACATTCCTGGTTAAAGCCTTTCATTGCAGGAGACGCTGGAGGTGTGGTGTAATAGCAGTGATGAAAGGACATCAGGGCACTCCTCCATCTGCCGACTGCGTGGTAGAGCGGTAGAGTGATAGAGCGGTAGAGTGATAGAGCGGTAGAGTGATAGAGCGGTAGAGTGATAGAGGTGTAGAGTGGTAGAGTGATAGCATGGTAGTGATAGCATGGTAGTGATAGAGCGGTAGAGTGGTAGTGATAGAGTAATAGAGCGGTAGAGTGATAGAGTGATCGAGGTATAGAGTGATAGATCGGTAGAGTGATAGAGCGGTAGAGGAGGAATGTTGATGACTGTAGTTAATTATTCATTCACTAATGGACCTCTCAATTCAGATTAAAGGCTAATGCTACTTCCCATTAACTTCAGTTATTATTAATGACATCCATTAGCTTCTGTCCTGTCACGGCAGCAAAGGATTAAGGATTAAGTCGAATGAGCAGATTTCCGTGACCTTTCAGCGATTCACTGCTTTTATCCTGAGCCAAAAGAGACCAGGGAGCTCCAGAGTGAGACGAAAGAGGTGGTGTGTAAACTGCGTCCATCAGAAGATACCAGTTTTCAGTGGCAGTGCACCCCAAGACATGTTTATCATGTGCGACAGTGTGGTAAAGGAAGCTTGGATGTGATTGGTTAACCTTGTGTATAAGAGTTGAGTGAACAAATGTTATAGCGCCATCTTTCTACAGATCAGTGCCACTGTTTGAATCATTAGGAGTTTTCATGAAATATTTTGTGGTGGGGTTTAATTCCAAACACATTTTCTTCAACAAAAAAGAACCTGAAACTGAAGCCGTGTGGAGAGTGAAGAGTTTATTGGGCGCTGCGTTGGTTCTGAGCTCCATCAGGAAAAAGCTGCAGAAGACTGTGATGGGTTTGTTCTGTTCTTGGGGACAGTACTGTGTCCTAAAGCCCGTGTGAGTGTGGGTTTAGACCAGTTACAGATGGAGGCAGTGTCAGAGTCGGGAACAGAGCGCAGTGACACTGTTTATAGGGGTTGTTGTTGTTGTTGAAATGACGTTATTTTTAATACAAATGTTTGAATTTTCTAATTAAAATTGTACGTTATTCATACAAATAAACCGTGGACTCTACTCCCCTCTCTCTCCAGCTGTACCTCCAGGCTCGATTGCAAGCGGAATGGGCTCGGCTCCTGCGACCCACGATCCAGTTCTTCCTCATCGCCGCGTCTATCTACACGGGACTGTCCCGAGTGTCCGATTATAAACACCACTGGAGCGACGTTCTCACCGGACTCCTACAGGGGGCAGTCATGGCCATTCTGGTGGTGAGTTCAGCTGCACTTCTCTCACCCCAAAGCACAACATTTCAGTCTACAGGGATTTATTCAGAGCGTATACATCGACAACAATCATCCCATCGTCAGTTACCGAATTTAAATTGTAAAGAAAGTGTAACAGCCGAACACAACCCGCACACTGTGGAACAAGAACACCCACGGGGTAAAACGAGCCGTTCTGATTTTGTTCCGCTTCTGACGTCAAGTGCAGAGACTTTAGAATGACCCCGCCCCCTCGTCTGAGTCTGTCCAATCACAGCGCTGGACCCGTGTTTATGTGAGAGCACAAAGACGAGGTTAAACTCAGCAAAACAGACACAACGAGCGCGGAGAAATAAGAGCACTGAGTAAACAACAAGCACACATTGCCCAGTGTGTTTCTGACCATAGGGCTGTGCTCCAGTTTACATTCTTAAAAACACCAGTCCTCCTGCTGTTATGGAGATGCTCAGAGTCCGGTGGCTGAGTGTTTAGATCCTGATTTGCTAGTGACCCACGATGACGTAACATTGTCACGTTTCAAACCGTCACCTGTGAGAACACGCTTGGCTACATTTTCTCAGCCTGTTCCCTGGTACACCGCTGAGAGCTGAATCAGAACTGGCCTGACTGCATGCCCTTGCTTACAGTGATCAGGTCCTGTTTTATAAGGAAACACTACAGGAAGCTAAAACACTCTCATTCTGATGTTAATCATGGTGTCCACGGTAACCCTAGAGCTCTCTTCTCACCTGTCACTAAGCTGTTGAGCCCTGTGAAGTTTCCCTATGGTTCCTTCAGCTGAACTCTGCTCTCGGTTCATCCCTGGTGTTGTCTCTACCTCAAACACTAGAGAGAACTCGGAGTAATTTTTGACTCTACATTATCATTTGAATCACATGTAGAACAGCCTTCTACCGTCTTAAAACTATCTCTAGGATTCGCTCTTTTCTCTCTTTCACTGCGGCTGAGACCATAGTCCATGTGTTGGTAACCCCTCGACTCCGGCGATGCTCTGTTGTGTGGCTGCAGTACGTGCAGAACTCTGCTGCTAGGGTTCCGACCCATACAAGACCATGGGAGCATATTACTCCCGTATCGTAATACTTTTTCCCGTATCGTAATTACTCCCGTGCCGTATACAGTTGGTGTTTAAATCCTTGCCCCTTCTTACCCAAGTAGTTTACTTCAGTCGTACTCTCCAGTGTGTACTCTTCTGTCCTCAAGCCTCCATTTGCTTGAGGTCCCGCATTTTAAACTAAGCACCACTGGAAATAGAGCATTTCGTGATGCAGGTGCAAAGCTGTGGAATAGTTTTCCTGACGAACTGAGCTCGTTCCTCTGTAGATGTTTTTAAAACCCACCTTTTTAAACTGGCAGATGGATGATAGTGTGTTTATGGTTATGTCTATGTATTTCCCTTTATATTTTTTCTTTTATCATCTATTGTAGTGTCCTTGGGTCTCTTGAAAGGCGCTTTTTCAAATAAGAATGTATTATTATTATTTTTATTAAAACGAGAACAGAGTGAAAACGGCTAAAAACCAGAGCTTCTGCTCCTCGCTCCTCACTGCTGTGCGCTCGGGGTCGGGGTGAACAGCGAGCGGCTCATTATCATTTAAAGGAACAGGTGCTGAAAGCGGGCGTTCTGAACAGGGGCTGTTTACACAGGGGGAGAACACTGCTGTGGGGCTCGTGGGGAAGAGGACGTTCCGGTTTAAAACGTGCTCTGAATGTTAACCCCCTCTCCTTCTCTGTGGCAGGTTTTCTTTGTGTCAGATTTCTTTAAGAAGCCGGTGGAGCCTCAGAAAGAAGCTGAAATCCAGCACACCACTTTACAGGAGACGCCCACCAATGGAAACCACTACGACAGCCCCAACTGAAGCCTAGTGGGTGGTAAAGGAGAGACCACTGTGTGGACCCTGTGAATGTAGACTCCCTGCTTACTGCAGAGCTGGGTGTGTGTGTGTCCCATAATGCCTTGTGTGGGCTGCTAAAGCTGCTACCACTGCTTCCTGTGTATGACTTTGATGCTAAATCCCTGTACCCCCCCCCTCCCCTCCCCCGACACGCCAGGAAAGAAAAGCTTTTTTTGTTGTTGTTTTTGTTTTTTTAAATGTGTATCATGAGAATAATCACTATACAGACTTTTTTTTAATTAAAAAAAATGTTAAAATATGTACAAAAGAGAATACATTACGCCTGAAAACAAATAAACAGCCTTCATCACCTTCGTCTCATTTTGTCATCAAACAAAACAATGAACAAAAACTGATGAGAATCAAATCTGAACCCCCTCCCCCTCCCCTCACAGGTAGAGACTGGCAGCAAACACAATGTCCCTCTTAATCTTCGTTATACCTGTGGAGAGAGAGAGAGAGGTCAGACTCCCAGTACGTTTCTGAAGCTCAGAAAATACAAGAAATATTTGTGTGTAAAGCTTCAGCTGTAGGTTTCAAACATTTCAGTGGAAATAAAGTGCAAAGCCAGAAATGTGTGACCTTTCAGAGCTACAACAGAGGAGGAGAGGAAAACAGGAAGAGGAGAGAACAGGAGAGGAGTGGAGACAACAGAAGAGACAAGTGGAGAGAAAAGAGGAATATAGAGAAGTAGAATAAAGGGAGATGAAAGAAGAAAAGTGGAGTCCAGAGAACAGGAGGAGACAAGGAGAGAAGGCTGTACCAAGAGCAAATTTATTCTCCAGCTCTGTGTTCCCTATGGCCTTCGCCGCCTGACACATCTGCCTCAGGAGCTCCTCCAGACGCCGCATACAGCGGATTATACTTCCTGAGAGAGAGGAAAGGGGAGGGAGAGAGAGAGAGTGCGAGAGAGGGGAGAGAGCGAGTCAGTCATTTTCTCAATGTTATGTTACTGCTATTACACTGATCCCTAGTGGCCTGGATGTCAGGGATTCTGTACTTAACCAATTTTAAATATGGCTGCCCCCATTTGGGGGAACCGCTCTATGAATCATAAACCAGGTGACGCTGGGAGGACAAAGCAGTTTCATTCTTCATCTCATGGGAGTTACACTTCATAGAAACATTGACAAAACAATAAATCATTCTCATATTTCTTGTCGATTTCGACGTTAAAATGCCGTTACCTTCAAAGACGTCGGTCATTTTGCAGATCTGGGAGAAGGACGCGCCGTTGGCCCAAGTGTAAACCACGTCCATCAGGTGCGGACGGAACTGGTTCAGGTAAGAGTCCTCCTCCACGTCCAGCTTGGCCTCAGCAGATACTTTGGCAATGCGTTTAGCACATTCCTGAAAACACGATCAGACAGGAGCTTCACTGATTAAATCTGATCGCTTTCCGACAAGAACCCAACTCAGTCACAACAAACTGTTAAAGACAAACACTCAGAACTAATCAGAACCGGGGGCTAATTTCATCCTCCACAGTCTCTCTGATTCTCTCTGTGAAATAACACAGCGGACACTGCGCAACTCAAAGGTGAGAAACTTCATAACAGACACCAAACAATTCACTACTGATTCATTCATAATATTCACTGCATTAATTAGAGACTGAGCGGTGAGTCGAGACTGAACTCTACATCTGTAGCTTAAATCTGTAGATGGAGCATGTGATTATTTTACTGAGTGACGTAAACACAGCAGCTGAGATCAGCTCGAGTTGAGAGTGCTGACAGCACACACACACACACAGGAGAGACCATAAACTCCAGGATATGAGAGAGAGAGAGAAGGGGGAGTCTCAGAGTTCCACTGTGATTTTTATGTTTATTTTTACCTGCATCTGACGCAAAGGACCTGCCAACTGCTCCGTTAACTTCGGCATCTCACTCGCCTGGGGTGGAGAGAGAGAAAGGAAAAGAAGAAAGAAAATTATGTGGGTGGAAAAAACAAATTGAACAAAGGAAAAAAAGAGGAGGAGGAAAAAATTATGAAAGTAAATAAGTTGAAGATGGAAAAAGCACAAAAGAAAATAGAGAGAGGACAAAAAAGAAAATTGAATGGAAGTGGAAAGAAAAGCAGAGAAAAGACAAGACAAAAAAAAAAAAAGAATGTAAACATTTACAAAACTGGACCTATGTCAACACAGACAGCCGTAGTAACTCTCTCTGGGGGCTCTGAGAGTGTGTGTGTGTGTGAGAGAGAGAGAGACGTTTTCCAGCACCTGTCAGTGATCGGCAAAATGCAGTAAGATCCCGAACAGATCCGCTCCGTGCAGTTAGCATTAAGCTAATTAGTGCTGAATGTCATAACCCCATACAGGACTCTGCTTTACTAATAGAAGAGGAGATATGATCTGTTGTGTCTCTCTTTCTCTTTGTGTGTGTGTGTGTGTGTGTGTGGAGCCAGACCGACAGTAGTCTGAAGAGACAAAACAGCTGTTATAAACCACCACCCCTCAAACAGTGCAGCAGAGGTCTAATAGAGTACAGTGTGAAGAAATAATTTATTCTGTGCATGTTCATATTAAAGTGTGAATCTGAAGCCCACCAACCCACACACTGTAAAACAAGACCACAGACAGTTTTCTGTGCGCTGAAAACACGAGTCGCTCTGATTCTGCTCCGCTTCTGACGTCAGCCGAGAGACTTTAGAATGGCCCCGCCCCCTCGTCTGAGTCTGTCCAATCACAGCGCTGGACCCGTGTTTATGTGAGAGCGCAAAGACGAGGTTAAACTCAGCAAAACAGACACAACGAGCGCGGAGAAATAAGAGCACTGAGTAAAAACGGAGAAGAAAGAGAACAGAGTGAAAACGGCTAAAAACCAGAGCTTCTGCTCCTCGCTCCTCACTGCTGTGCGCTCGGGGTCGGGGTGAACAGCGAGCGGCTCATTATCATTTAAAGGAACAGGTGCTGAAAGCGGGCGTTCTGAACAGGGGCTGTTTACACAGGGGGAGAACACTGCTGTGGGGCTCGTGGGGTTTGGACCAAAGCAGGTCACAGACGCTTCATTAAGAAACAGAACTGTGTTCCACTGTGGAGACGAGGGGAGGCATATGTGTCTCCTTAAAGTCTTAATTTAACAGGTGGCTTTCTGCCCAGACACTCAGCAACAGCTGCCTGTCTCCAGTGTGTGTGTTTGTGTGTGTGAGTGTGTGTGTGTGGGGGGGACTCTCAGTTCTGACCTGAATTGCTCTCGTCTTTTTATAAACACATTGCTCTAAAACCCATTTACATCCAAGAACAATCCTCACCATTTACATATTCATCACAAATATGTAAATAGCCGGATGGAAGATTCGCATAGTTACGTTTTCCTGGAAGACGAAGCAGCTCAGGAGAGCGGTGGCCTGCTCAGCCGTCAGATCGTTAAAGAGGCCATTGAAGATCATTTCGGTCAGCAACAGCTCATCGGCACTGAAACACACACACACACACACACACAGATAGAGAGAGAATCATTAGTAAACCATGTGACCAGTATCCCAGAGCAGTGGTTGTTTCTAGTAAAGTGACAAATAAGTAAAAATACAAGGTGTTTCCGATAAAGTGACTAGTAAATGGAAGTAGAAGGGAGCAGCTGTGAGAGAGAGAGAGAGAGAGAGAAAAGCGGTGGCCACTGTGTAAAAGCCAAAGCAGACGTTTCTAATAAACTGCCCTCCTTGTGGAAGCACAAATAAGTGGTAAATAAAGTAATGTTAATTTTTAAACTAACACTTTAAAAAAAATGATATGAACATAAATGACTATTTATCAGCAGCATCTTTAATGAACATTAAATGGTTAAAACTACTGTCATAGACTAGACTTATTAATAAATAATATTAGCACATTACCACTTTGTAAGAATAAGAAAACACCACACAACAACAACAACGCTAATTATAAATGCAGTGACGTGATTGGCTGCGGCACCTGCTGATCTCACACGCGACCCGCCCCTTCATCTCAATGACATCAGAGGAGGTGGCGAAGCCCAGGCGGCGGAGGACTCGTTTCCTGCACTTCAGCTCGTCCATCTGCAGCACGGTGCGGGCTTTCTTCAGCTCACGCTTCACACTCTTTATATCAGCCGCCACCTACACACACACCCACACACACACACACACACACACACATATACACTTCTGTTAGAACACCTCCAGCACTGCCTCCATCTTCTATACACAGATGAGCTGTAATATTAAGATGTGTCTGCACTCTGTCCACTCTCTCAGCTTCACTGCCCACACAGGGGCACTTTGTAGTTCTAAAATTACAGACTGTAGTCCACCTGTTGCTCTGCATACTTCGTTAGCCCCCTTTCACCCTGTGCTGATGGGACTACAGTCTGAAATTACAGAACTAGAGTACAAAGTGATCAGAAGTAATGGTTGTTCAGTTCCCTCAAAATAAATAAATAAAATAGAATAATCCTGTTTCACACTGACATTCACAAACCAAACTAAAGCGACGTAGGACGCAGGTCTGAGGTGTGCTGTTCAGTGAGCCCGTAGTCTTAATGAATGTACTGGGGTGTGTAGCTGGTGGTATATTGACTGAGTGGTGGTGAGAGGTAGTGAAATGGATAAAGGACTCAAAACAGCAGCAGAAATTCCTCCAGCGCACAAACCAAAGCAGGTCTGCTGCTGTCTTCAGCGCACTCTTCCGGTTTGCGCACTCGGTTTGTTTCCAGTGTGAACACAAAACACACCAAAAGACTTGTAAACGAACACTTTCCAAAAGAAGCATTCACACTTACTCTGACGAACCACATCAACAGAGCAAACACACCAGGGCTCACTGTGTTTAAACCAAGGCTGGCTGGCACACACACACGATAAACCAGCGCTGCGTCTGAAACTAGCATCTGAATGTACATATTCTTATCTGCTGCTATAGAGTTTCCCCTCAGTCTGATTTGCCCAACTACGTCAACTACTTGACCCCTAAGATGAATCATTCCCTCATCAATAGGAACATGTCTCTCACACACACACAACAATCAGAACAGTGACCGAACTTCTTGGACAGATCTGACTCCCGTTGCCCAGAGAGTCCGGTTTCCGGTCTTTGTTTCTGGGAGTGGGTTTTACTCTGTTGCAGGAAAGTCTGCAGCGGAGCTGATTTACTCCGAAACAACAGAGCGGTGTTTCACAAACACAGCGTTTCCCGGCGGAGCCCGAGCCCTGCGTGCGGATAAGAGCCGCCAGGAGAACAATAAAATGAATGTGAATGTTGTTAACACTGAAGCCAGAGTGCACCGTGAAACACACGACAATATCGTCTCTCTTACAACGACTCGGGGGTCGGGAAGAATAACAGCGTGTGACGCACAACAAGGGCTTTTTAAATGATAAATATGACAATCTAATTATTAATAACTTCACAGTCATGGCTCCTTTACAAACCGCAACTCCTCCCTGTTCACAGCATTTTTCACCACTGCTGTTGACTTCTTCATTTCTCTACTGCCCACTAGTGGACATATGAATGAACTGGGTTTTACTGGGCCTCCTCCTGTCTGTGAGCAGATTGTCCTAAAGAGGTGTGTGTCTGTGTGTGTGTATTCACCAGAGCTTTCTTTTCACAGAGTGTGTACACAGTCTCGAGGCTGGGGTCACTGTGGAGAGGGTGTGTGTACATCCTGTGCTCAAAAGCCTCCACCTTCTGGATGACCTTCTTCAGACCAGGGTCTTTGATCCCCATGTCATCGATAGGGTCCAGGAGGGGCAGGCCATCAGGAAAACGCTTCTGTACCTCCTGGAGAGAGCGAGAGAATGCATCAGCACTGTAAAACAAAGCAACAGAACAGAATATCGCCCCCTACACTTCCTGTAGTGTATTACACTTTGTCAGAACGACGGTGTGAATCATATGAACATTAGAGTGTTTTTAGAGCACAAATAAAAATACTGTTGTCAAACATTGAGATAGGTGTGGATCATAGACTGAGGGTATGAACAGTGCGTGTGTGTGTGTGTGTTACCTGTATGGATTTGAGCATGCTCTGTCTGTTGTCGTATGGGCGGAGGTCTTTGGGGATGTAGAGCCGCACGGAGCTGATGGAAGTCAACAAGTTCAACATGACTGGAACCACCTGGAAAAAAAAAGATAAAAAGAATAGAAATAAGATGATGCCAACTTTGAGGAAATGGCTCTATAGCCCCTGAATGAACCAGATGCTCCAGAGCCTGTCCCCTAACAGTGGCGACATGTTTCACGTAACAGATTAATACAGAATCCCAGAGTGAATCATCCAGGCCACTAGGTGTCAGTATAACAGCTGCTGCTTTAACGCCAGTCATCGCTCACCTGCATCTCTCCTTTCTCTCCAGCTGTCGCAGGTTTAGCTGCTTCTGTCGCAGCGTTCTTCACGCTGTCTTTACTGCAGTGCAACAAAACCTCCACCACGTACAGAGGGTCCAGTTCTCCCGTAGTGGCCTTTAAAACACAAACACACACCTGCTTTATGTCTGAAACTTCAGCTGTGACGTCTGACCTGTAAAATCACACAGCGCCCAGATCATTGGCAGCAGGTCACAGCTCACCTTGACATTCGATTTCTTTGAGAAGTTGACCACCGCACCCCACCCGAAATCCAGGTCCTCTTTCTTCACCTGGAAAAAACAACATTTTATTTTTATATATAAAAAGGTGCTGTATTCCCCTCGTCTCCACAGTGGAACACAGTTCTGTTTCTTAATGAAACCCCACGAGCCCCACAGCAGTGTTCTCCCCCTGTGTAAACAGCGCCTGTTCAGAACGCCCGCTTTCAGCACCTGTTCCTTTAAATGATAATGAGCCGCTCGCTGTTCACCCCGACCCCGAGCGCACAGCAGTGAGGAGCGAGGAGCAGAAGCTCTGGTTTTTAGCTGTTTTCACTCTGTTCTCTTTCTTCTCCGTTTTTACTCAGTGCTCTTATTTCTCCGCGCTCGTTGTGTCTGTTTTGCTGAGTTTAACCTCGTCTTTGCGCTCTCACATAAACACGGGTCCAGCGCTGTGATTGGACAGACTCGGACGAGGGGGCGGGGCTATTCTGAGTGCACAGGCAGGAATGATCCAGACGAACAACAAGAGCGGTCCACACTTCAGCTGGACGTTCTGATGCACTTCTAATGCACATTTTAAGCTCTTTTTTAATGATACTCTACAGCACTCACTTTTGTAAAATCAAAGAAAATTAAAGGCTTCGTAAATACAAAGACCCCAGGGGTCAGAGGTCACCTTCACTAGCCGTCCAGGCTGGAGGAAGGGAAGGCAGTATTTTGGTTTTCGGATGAACTCCTCGATCTCTTTCCCCAACTTGGCCAGCTGCTGCCGGATCTTATAATACGTCACCACACTCTCCTCGTTAGGAATCTCTATGGTGTTATACATCTCCTCCAGCTTCTTCATCCCTGAGAGAGAGAGAGAGAGAGAGAGAGAGAGGTGTGTTACTGGGGATGTTTTTTCTTGATACTCATCAATCCTCAGGCCTTGAATATTCGTAAAGATCATGATAGAAATCAATGCCAGACCCTGTTTAGAGGTCATTACGTTAATTTAACCCTGTGCTGGGATCATGTGGCTGTTTCTCTTACTCTCCAGGACTCCGGGCACTGCTCTGTAATGCTGGAACTGATAGAAGGACTTCTCCAGCATGTACTCAGGGTTAATCTCCTCCACCCTCAGCAGGTTCAGGACCATGTTGTAGGTCAGGTGGAAGGCACTGTTCAATGGGTCAGCAGAACCCTACACACACACACACAATTACATATTAATGATATTACATGATATTTGGGAGTGTGTAGTTAATCTAGATTAATGTCATTCAATG
This sequence comes from Hoplias malabaricus, assembly GCF_029633855.1. Lineage (NCBI taxonomy): Eukaryota > Metazoa > Chordata > Actinopteri > Characiformes > Erythrinidae > Hoplias > Hoplias malabaricus. The sequence continues at coordinate 1,412,740 of NC_089817.1, forward strand.
TATTTTTTGATGTTTGATCCCAAAGTGCAGCTGTTATTGTTTAAAAATCAGAGCTTTTTATTCCTGAAAAGCAATGACACGATGAGCTTCATCAGAACAGATTTATTACAGTCAGTTATTGAGGAGCGAAGCCCAGAGCACTTACTGAAATACTGACACACACCAGCTACAGCTGTTTACTCCTACATACAGTTACAGCGCCAACACCCTTTTGCAATGAGAATGGATATTTGATCCTCCAAATATGTGGCATAAAATGCACAGAACAGAGTGCAGAGACATTAAAATGTAATAACTTACATTTAACTTTCAAGAACTTTAAAATTGACTTAAAAATCATCACAGAGCGTTTCTATTGGTCTGTTCCTAATGTTGCACACCCCACATATACACATTTAGTAAAGTTAAACCCAATTCACTCTCTCCCTGCTGTTAAAGCTCTCATGCATCATATTTGGCCATAAAAACCTCCTATACACCAACACAGCTCCCAAAACCAATGACATCATCAGCCGGAGGCTGGGTCAGACCGTGTACACTACAGAAACGGAGACAAAACACAGCAGAGAGAATTTATACTGGATATTAACTATCCGTCAGATTTTGGTCGTGCAACACACTGCTGTTTTTCACTCTGAAACAATGAAAAGCAGACAGAATATAAACAAGTGTAAAAGTATTCTTCTCTGTGACAAACGCTCTCGATGACTCCTGCCTGAGACTGAACAGAGCAGCTATGATAACACACACACACACGGCAGGGGCTGTACACACAGCGGTACAGACGCGAATATCCCACAAATATATCACTGAGGGCCTTGCAGTGCTCCAGAGCCTGTCTCCCCTCCTTTAAAGAGCCCATATCGCCCGTTCTTCTCCTGGTTTTGAAAATGGGACGATAAAGACATCACTAGCAGCTCTCAGAGAAGTCAAAGGCTTGTACAAAACCAACACTGTCACCTCAAACCGTGAGTCTACAGCTCCAAGCTCTATTTCTGTAATTAACGTTGAGTTTTCCTTGTCCCAGGGTTTACCAATACACCTCTCATTAACCCTGCGGGTGCCCAAGGGCCCTCCAGAGCAAGGACGTGCATCTCTCATCATTTATTCATTAGAATAATATTAAAAATACAAGAATTATGACTAAATATTTATCTCTTTTTCTCAACAAATGTGAAAAAACTGATAAACGACCAGTTTACCAAAAATAAACAATACAACCCCCCCCACTCAAAAATCGCAAAGAAATATAAACAGTTTGCTGTTTTCAGGGCGACTAGTGGTCAGGAAGAACAGTGAAGAGGAGTCGACTCCTAAAGAATCGATTCTTTGAGTGTCTGGGAGTCACTATCACCTGGCAAACGATTCATAGAGTTGAATCTCAGGGAGTTGATTCAGTCACAGTTTGCAAAGCTTTTGCAGCGACTTTGAACTTATGTCAATGTTACAGTAAAATAAACTGTACCCGAACACAGAGGGGGCAGGGGGCACTTCACAGGTGCATTAACAGGTGACACTGGGCTTCTCCTGTGTGTGTCTCTAAGGCAGGTGTTTATTGGTCATTACCTTCAAGAGCTGTTTGCCCACAGCTGGACTCATCTTCTCATCCACCATGAAGATCACGATTCCTCTCTCGTCCATGCCTCGCCTCCCAGCTCTGCCAGACATCTGGATATACTCTCCTGAGCTTATCTAAAAACACACACACACACACACACACATTACAAAACGACTCTAGTCTCGTTATGTTAGTGTCTTTGATAACTAGTAGCTATGTATTCTAATATAGTGACTCACAGGTCTGCTATGTGCACAAACACACACACCTCTCAGCTCATTCCACGTGTAACGAAGCTCACTCTTTTGTTAAAAAAATCCATCATAAAAATGTGGCTTTCATTAATCTCTCTGTCAGATCCCAGCACAGGGGCAGAAAATGAGAAACAGCCGCAGCGGACGGAGCCTGGTCATTTTAGAACCATTGTTCTCGCCGTACAGACGCGGACATCCAACAAAAATATCTCCGAGGGCCTTTCAGTGCTGCAGGGCCCTTCCCCCTTCGTTTAAAGAGCCCATATCGCCCGTTCTTCTCCTGGTTTTGAAAATGGGACGATAAAGACATCACTGCCTCCTCTGGGAGCTGCTAAAGGCTTGTGTTAAACCAACACTCACCTCAAACCGTACGTCTACAGCTCCAAGCTCAATTCCGTGTCCCAGTGTTTACCAATACACCTCTCATTAACCCTGGGGGTACCCACGTGACCTCCAGAGCAAGGACGTGCATCCCTCTTCGATTTATCCCTCACACTTCTATTTCTAAGCATCATTAGTTTGTTTTTCCCAGAACTTTCCAACTCAAATAAACCTCTAAAATTAAATCTAGAATTTTGTTGCTGTCTCTTTGAGACCAACATGCAAATGAGCTATGTTCTGATTGGCCGGGCCTGTACTGTGCCACTTTCACAAATCTGAACAGGTTCAAACATATCCCAAAATCTTGCTCCTGCTGAATAATAAAAAAGGGGGCGATTTTTGGTTTAATGCCCTTTAAAGATTGATATGCAAATGAGCTGTGATCCCATTGGCTGTCCTGTATTGCACTAAAAATGGGGTCATGGAGTTGAATGGTGGCACCAAGTTAGGGTCAGACCTAATCATCCCTTTCTCCTATTGGTGGACGTTTAGGAATGAATGAATAAATTAACAGTTGTGACATCACAGCCATGATTAATTCATGTTCACACTAGGCCGGTTTCTGCAGTTTGCTTTCTATTAACTGGATTGCTCTCTGCATATTTAACAACCTGTTTACACAAATCCAATATTTCACAACATCTTTAAAAACTGATCACCATCTTGTTTTCTTTGCTATGAGCCCTTTAATGCTCAGAGTTTCTCCATCCCTCCGAGTGCCCGGGGATCCAGAGGAGACATGGCAGAGGTTCTGCTTTGTTCTGGCAGGAACTGGGGGACAGATGTTACTCACAAAGCGTTTGGAAGGCAGCTTCCTCTGAGCTCAGAGCTCGGACGCCAAGGACTTTTATTTTTCATTTATTTATTTTTATTCTTTTTAATTCCAACAGCTCGAGTCACTGTGCTCTGCTCCAACAAATGAGACGTGGCCTTCTGGAGCCCCGAAGTGGCCTTGACGCCTGCGAGTCAGAGTGTGTGTGTGGAGTCATTAAGAGGACTCTGTGTGTGTGTGTGTGTGTGTGTGTTTACCCAGCGGAAATCCTTGCCGTCAAACTTGCGAGCGCTGGTGAAGAGGACGGTGCGTGCGGGCATGTTGATCCCCATCGCAAAAGTCTCAGTAGCAAAAAGAGCCTGGAAAAACAAGGGTTAACTGTACTTTAACTAGTTTATCATCCTTTCATCCTTTCTATTGGTGTATGTTTAAGACCACAAGAAGAAGGAGAGAGATCCCAAACACACAGCTCCAACAAAGACCTTCAGAGGCCTCCTCCACTGAGAGAGAAAGGGACCTCTCTTCCACAACGAGGCAGAGAGGAGTTAAGGGGTCTGTACCTTGAGCAGCCCCTCGGAGAACAGGATCTCGATGGTCTCCTTCAGGATGGGCAGCAGTCCTCCGTGATGGATCCCGATCCCTCGCTTCAGCAGAGGAAGAACATGCTCCACCTGGAACACAGTGAGGAACAGCATCAGAAACCTTTATTATTTTTATTTAATCGTCCCTCTCCCCCATTGGTGCATTTTTCGCCGTCCCTCTCCCCCATTGGTGCATTTTTCGCCGTCCCTCTCCCCCATTGGTGCATTTTTCGCCGTCCCTCTCCCCCATTGGTGCATTTTTCGCCGTCCCTCTCCCCCATTGGTGCATTACACTTCTGCTCCAACACAACTTTACACCTAACTCCCCAATAAAAAGTGCTTTTAAGTAATATCTGGTCAACGGTGGTCCCAAGGTGGTCCCTTTCCAATGACAGAGCAGCGAGGTGCTGATTAACTGTGTAGCAACAAATGAGCTACAGCCTGTTACTGTAAACCTACAAACACCACCACTTTGAGTGTTGTTAATTATAAAAGTGGTCCATCACTGAAGGTGCAAAGCAGCTGAACACAGTAAAATGACACTTTGTTCTCCGTAACGTGACAAAACAGTGTATATCTACCTCCCTTTACCTCAGACTCCTGCTCAAGCTCATGGCTCTTAGAGAAACCTGATCCTGATGCTAAGAAGCTGCTGAAAACTGGTCACACGACTAAAACAAACCACCTGCAATTCTTCTATTCCACTGTAACCGAACACGTCCACTTATATTGAGTCAGAAATGACTCGAGAGAGATGACCGTACACGAGCAGCATGTGGAAAAACTGCTGAGAGAACCATCCTGGCGCCAAGCAACACTCACTCCATCCCAGCGGAGAGACGGGAAAATCCTGAGCCCAAGCCTGATTTACGCTAAAACCTAAATTGGAGCAGAGCTGTCCTTACAGCAGCAGAAATGTAAATCTCCGAGTTGTGAAAGCCACAGTGAGTCAGAACAACTGACAACAACCAGAGCGCTGGACGCATCCAGCAGGAAGAGCAGGGGAAAAGAAACGAGGCGATGAGTGAGTGATATTACCAAAAGAGAGCCAGAGAGTGTCCTACAGAGTTCAGCAGGGGTTTAACACACTCGATCAGCCAAATGGCCTTAGAGTTCATTAACATTATTGTGCTGATCTGGAGACTACCAACCCACACACTGTGAAACAAGACCCCAGTCAGTTTACTGTGCGCTGCCTCAGTCTGAAAACAGTGCTCTGCTTCTGACGTCAAGCGCAGAGACTTGGCCCCGCCCCCTCGTCTGAGTCTGTCCAATCACAGCGCTGGACCCGTGTTTATGTGAGAGCACAAAGACGAGGTTAAACTCAGCGAAACAGACACAACGAGCGCGGAGAAATAAGAGCACTGAGTTAAAACAGAAGAGAACAGAGAGAAAACCGCTAAAAACCAGGGATCCCGAACAGATCCGCTCCGTTAGACGTGCAGTTAGCATTAAGCTAATTAGTGCCGAATATCAAAACCCGATACAAGACTCTGCTTTACTAATAGAAGAGGAGATATGATCTGTTGAGTTGTATCATTCAAACAGCAATCGAGGCTGAAACACATCAGCGTGAATGGGCGGGGCTTAACAGCTGCAAATGTTTTTGACCAATCGTCTTTTAACCCTAGGCACGCCCACGTAGGGGACCCTCCCTATGGAGGATGAACAGGTTTATTCAGGAACAATGAAGCATTCTGAAGCTTCCTCTTCTGTAAACTGACCTTTTCAGAGATAATGGAAGAGTAATGAACAGTGTGTGTTATTGGTGATAAAAAGATCTTCCATTCTGCGAAACCTCAGAGAAACGCTACACAACCAGGGCACAGACCCAGCGCCACACAGGCCTTACACATCCTCGACTCTGAGGCTCTGAGGACTGTTTACTGTGAAGTTAATTTGCACCCTGTGCTAATTCGGTGCCGGCGTGAATGTTTTTAAGGGTTGTGTTTAACGATTGTGAACTGTCTGGTGTCTATCATTTTTAAAAATAGCTTGAGCTCATTGTCTGAGGCAGAAAAACAAAGACCCTCCCTACAGAGAAATGACTGAAACGTCGTCCCCGCTCTCCCTCTCTCTCTCTCTCACACACACACACACACAAGCACTGCGGTAAAGGGCATGTTTTCTAAATCAAAATCTCACATTCATTCTGAAACAAAGAGCTAAACCACGATTTCTGACACACATCATCTCACAGTGGAACTAACCCAGCTCTGCACTGCATTAACACGGACATGATTTTGTGGATCACTCTGTATCGGTTGCGCTCTAGGAGCCGCTGGGCATTATGGGAGGAGTCAGAGGAATGTTCCTAAATCGGCAGCTTGTGTTCAACTGGTTGTAGATGCTTCTCCTGTTTATCAACTTTAAATTCTTTAGTAATTACACCATATACATTTCAAACTCAATCAGAACCTGGACGTTCAGAAGCTAAACGCTCTCACGCTGTTAGAAAGGCCCCTGTAAACACACAGCGGCCAGAGACAGAGCGAGAGAGGGAGGATGTGACAGGGTTATTAATGTTAACAGGCCAAAGCGTAGCAGGAGAACTCATTTTGTAACGATGTCCTCTAACCCAGGGCCTAATCGACTGAAAACTGAGTGTGAATGAGTGTGAGTGTGTGTATGTGTGGGGCTCTTACCTGAGGCAGCTTCTTGTCCTCGTCAGACAGACAGTCGATGGCATTACTGAAGACCTCCTCCACCAGCTTCTTCTCGTCGTCTGGACGGACAGAGTTGGTGAAAATACAAAAGCAGAAGTTATTTTGAGCGTAGGAATTGCTATACAGCGTTAAAGCACCATATAAACACTGGATTAAACACAGATGGGTATCAATATAACATCAGAACAGTGAAGAACATCTTTCATCAGAGAAGAACATACACAGGCTGCGGTGGGCCTCAGGGGAAAGTTGATTTACAGTGGGACTGGGTCGTCTCTTTATAATTAAAAACAACTGACTAAACAATAAAACTGATAAAATTATCCCAAATGGGAAACAACATTAAACCAATCCCTGCAGCGTCCTCATTTCAAAAGCCCCTCAAGGGTCTCACTGAACTTTACACACGCAACAAGAGCTGTGTTAAATATGTGGATGTTTCTGGACATTTTCAGACGTTCATGGAGTAAACCTCTGTTTTCACTGGGGCTCTACGTTCAGATCAGGAGGCTGCAGCAGTGTGTGTAAGTAATAAACACTCCGTACCTGTGTTAAAGTCCAGCTTGGAGACCTGCAGAGCGTACGCCTCACATTCCTTCTTACTGAAACTGAAGATGATCACGGGCTGGAAGTTCCTCTCCATGATCATCTTCACAATCTTAAACACGTTGGATGGACCTGGAGACACCAAGAACATCATCATCATCATCACAGACAGATCTGTCACATCTACCACACTCTCTTCAGGAGTGGGGGGTCTCTACTCTTCTGCCGAGACTTGACACTAGATACTGAAACATTGCTGTAAGGATTTGATGGCATTCAGCCACAAATGTTGTAAGGTCGGGTGGTGAGGCTGGGCGATGAGTTCTGGACCTCAAACAGCATTAGAGCACCATCACTCCAGAGCTGGGAGGCTTTATACACCCCTCTAGCCCACACTTGGCATTGGGCAGGGTATCTTTATGGTCACACAACACGTGGGGTCTACAGATTTTTACATAAACACTGTATTATCATAGAACTGCTGTGATGCTTATGAACATTATTCATTACAGTGCTCTGTAATTTCCAATAAGCATTTCTTTAAATCTCACCTTTTGTGCCCCCTCTCCTGCCCTTAGGGTCCCATTTACCCCCAGTGCTCGCCCCCTGGTCACCAGCATCCCTCAGCACCTGCATAGCTGTGTTAAAGTTATCCTCCCTGAACTCGCCCTGGAAAAAAAAGAGACAAGAAAATCATTCCCCCACAGAGCAGGTGTGAAGCAGTGACACTGACGTGGTGGTGGTGTGTTAGTGTGTGTTGTGCTGGTGTAGAGTGGATCAGACACAGCAGTGCTGCTTGGTCCTGAGCGCTGAAGAACAGGGGGAAAGGGGGCTAACAAAGTATGCAGAGCCACAGATGGACCACAGTGTATAAGTGTAGATCTACAGAGTGCTCCAGGTGAGTGGAGCTGAGGGAAGGGACGGTGAGTGTAGGAAGAGAGGTGGTTTGAATGCTATGGCGGTGTATGTATGAGCTAAATGGAACAGGCTTGTGATCACATGCTCCAGACTCTGAGGCAAAAGAAGCTTACATTTTCATCCACAACCAGATGGAGTCCGTCGCCTCCTGCTGGAAAAATGTAGTGCTGCAGGGGGGTGGGCCGATAGTCTGTGTACACCACGTGGCACGGCTGGGTACAAACAGAAAACAAGAAGAGCACAGAATTAGGGGACATTCATCAGTGCAGGAGATCACAACATCACAACTGAGGAACAAAATCTACAGGTTCTTCACAAACACATTCCTGTGGTAAATGTTCCTACTGAAAGTCACTGCTCTGAATTACAACGTCCCTAAGAGCTCGATATCCATAAACCTACAAGCTACAGCTAACACCTGTGTGTGCTGAAATGATGTCACCCTCCAATAACCTCTAATATTAAAGGCAACAGGTTTATACCCCCTTCTCCACAGTGGAACACAGTTCTGGGTCTTAACGCCAAGTCTGTGATTATAACGAGCCGCTCGCTGTTCACCCCGACCCCGAGCGCACAGCAGTGAGGAGCGAGGAGCAGAAGCTCTGGTTTTTAGCCGTTTTCACTCTGTTCTCTTTCTTCTCCGTTTTTACTCAGTGCTCTTACTTCTCCGCGCTCGTTGTGTCTGTTTTGCTGAGTTTAACCTCGTCTTTGCGCTCTCACATAAACACGGGTCCAGCGCTGTGATTGGACAGACTCAGACGAGGGGGCGGGGCCATTCTAAAGTCTCTGCACTTGACGTCAGAAGCGGAGCAGAATCAGAACGACTCGTTTTATCCTGTGTTTTCAGACTCATGCTGCGCTCAGTAAACTGACTGGGGTCTTGTTTCACAGTGTGTGGGTTGGTTGCCTCCAGAAGACCACACAAAGTTATTGGTAACTATGTCTCACACTGATAACTCAAGTGACATCCAGTGGAAAAATGAAGACATGGTCTACAAAGGACAGCAGTTATTTCCTAAAACCCATTACTGCCAGCTCTGAGGTTGGTACCTGTTTGTGCAGGTGACAGATCCACTCTGCGAACTGTCGAGCGTTGGGGATGGTGGCTGATAAGAAGACGTAGTGAACGTTATCAGGGAGAAGGATGATGGTCTCCTCCCACACCACTCCACGCTCTGTACAACACACACACACACACAGGAATGGGATTATGTTTAAGCTGTAAAGTGTCTGAGCCCCATCAGCTACTCCAGCATTAGAAATCATAGTGATATTTATGTGTAATAACTTCAGACAGATAGGAACACATTTTAAAAAGAACACACTTCATATTTTTCAAATATGATTCTCCTTAAAATCTTAGTTGTTAATTAAACCGCTCTCTGCAGATGATTTGTTATAAATGATGTAATGTGATCAGCGGTGACTGGGCGTGACCTACCCGAGTCTCTCATGTAGTGAATCTCATCAAAGATGACCCAGGCCACCTCCCTCATGACCTCTGACCCCCGATAGAGCATGCTCCTCAAAATCTGAAACAAAGACAGTGGGTTCCAGACAGTAATTAATACCAGCTGTGGTTCTCGAACGGCAGGCTCCGGACTGATACCAGGCCAATCACCACACGCTGCAGAAAAAACAGATTTATTCCATGTGTCTGTAAACCATTGGGTTTCCAGCACAGCTAATAGTCATCAGAACCTGAGGCTGATGTTAAATCGAGCTGGAGATGTGGGTGTGTTCACCAAGAGAAAAGCAGTAGCAGTTTCACGGGACAGGATCTGGAAGCATTTCTGATTGGCTGAGGAACTACTTGCAGCAAAATGCCCCCCAAAAGTGCCAGAAGCGGTCATCCGACCTAGGCCCAGGGAACCCCTGAGTTAGGGGCTACGTTAAATTTTAAGAATATGTTGTTTTACATTAAAATGTAAACCGTTCTCTGTACCTCACTGTCGAGGAGTGTTTTATGGCCGTACCTCAGTGGTCATGACGAGGCAGGACGCTGTGGGGTTGATGGTCACGTCACCGGTCATCAGCCCGACGTCCTGGAACTCCTCGTACATTTCTCTGTATTTCTGATTACTCAGAGCTTTAATGGGACTGGTGAAGATCACCCTCTGCTTCTCCCTCAGAGCCAGAGCTATAGCGTACCTAGACACACACACACACACACTAAAATGAATATGCATGGGCTAGAGGGATGGAGAACTACCCCTGATTGGTCTGTGGAGCAGTGGAACTGTGTTCTCTGGAGAGATGGAGCCATGTCGACACATTTGGGCTGGAGCTGGAGTGGTGTTTGATCCTGAGCCCATTGTTCAACATCAGGACCTAAACTACAGCACCTACAGTTTGTGGCTGAATACCATCAAATGCTCACAGCAAATGTGTGCAACATACAAATCAAATGTACAATGAACGTCCCTCACTTCGGAAGAGGCCATGTCTTTGGGACATTGAGGGAAGAGCAGATCACGACAGGAATTAAACGAAGGCTAATGTAGACTCTAAAAGCGGATATTTCTTTGTAAATAACAGAATAAAAGTCTTAGACTCACTCGGCGCACACAGTTTTCCCGGCGGAGGTGTGAGCGGACACCAGAACAGACTGATTGTTGTCGATGCACAAAATGGCCTCTCTCTGGAAAGGGTCCAGGACGAAGGGATATTCCTGAGGAAAAAAGAGAGATATTTAAATACACCATTTATTATTTAACATCAGAGTCTTTATTAGAAGCTGTAGAACATCTTCTGGACACAAACACACACTGTAATATATTTCATTAATCCATAAACTTACAGCACAGTAGAAACCAAGAGTAAATACGTGAGGGTTGAAGATGTACCTTGGATGCTTTTCCAACTCGTGGCTTCAGCTGTGTGTACTCCTCATCTGCAGGCAGCGCCACCTACAGGGCAGAGACCAAACACGCTTCCCATTAATACATTTTTCTCTCCATTTACGTCAACACTCGTCTCAATCCCTATTTACTGAGACCTGATTAAACGTACAAGGGGTCCGCTAGTATTTTATAACCATCCGTCTGGTTTCTACACAGACACAGAGAGAACACACCACACTCCTCACAGACAGTCACCCGGAGGAAACCCACGCAGACACAGAGAGAACACACCACACTCCTCACAGACAGTCACCCAGAGGTAACCCACGCAGACACAGAGAGAACACACCACACTCCTCACAGACAGTCACCCGGAGGAAACCCACACAGACACAGGGAGAACACACCACACTCCTCACAGACAGTCACCCGGAGGAAACCCACGCAGACACAGAGAGAACACACCACACTCCTCACAGACAGTCACCCAGAGGTAACCCACGCAGACACAGAGAGAACACACCACACTCCTCACAGACAGTCACCCGGAGGAAACCCACACAGACACAGGAAGAACACACCACACTCCTCACAGACAGTCACCCGGAGGAAACCCACGCAGACACAGGGAGAACACACCACACTCCTCACAGACAGTCACCTGGAGCGGGACTCGAACCCACAACCTCCAGGACCCTGGAGCTGTGACAGAGACACCACCTACTGCTCCACCGTGCCGCTCTTACCACAGGTTTTTATGATTAATAAAATCATGAGACATCAACACTGGCCCAAATTTGGAAAAAAACTGCTGTCAGTTGATCACTATAAAGTAAAAGAAGATTTGTAGAGTTTGGGTTATAAGAGGAAATTGACTCACTTCATGTGTGCAGCCCTCCACCGTCTCGACCTGCTCCACTTTCACCTTCGGCATCAGGTCGGCAAGACTGCGAGAGAAAAGACAAACACCTGAACAAACACCACACAGCACTGACTCGACAGAGGAGAACGCATAGTTATTGTATTAATCACACATTCATAACACGGACAGCGCAGGAGGCTGCAATATAAAACACATGTTTACATACAGGGTGGGCCATTTATACGGATACACCTTAATAAAATGGGAATGGTTGGTGATATTAACTTCCTGTTTGGGGCACATTAGTGTATGGGAGGGGGGAAACTTTTCAAGATGGGTGGTGACCATGGCAGCCATTTTGAAGTCAGCCATTTTGGATCCAACTTTTGTTTTTTTCAATGGGAAAAGGGTCATGTGACACATCAAACTTATTGGAAATTTCACAAGAAAAACAATGGTGTAGCAACACCGCAGGAGTTGCCTTGAGGTTCCCACTGATGAAGAATGGCCCCACTATCTTTGTACCCCATATACCACACCATACCATCAAGATGTGCAGCACCTAAAACTACGGATACTGGACCCCTGTGCTAGCATTTCTCCTGCGTGAACTCTGTCTCCGAGAACCTTCCGCACGAGCAAACGATGCTCTATGAGACGTGTCTCTCGTAGATCAGTTCACTGAGAATGAGAACACCTGAGTTTTCCTTTCATATCCAGTAAGTCGTATGGTGTCATGTTTGATCTAATTTGCTCGGTCCTGAACGCCCCGTGGCGTAACCGCGATGGCGATGCTGAAACGATGTATTATTCAGCGCCTCCATTCAAAGTTATGTGCTTTTTTTTCCTGAGTGTGTTCTTACTTGATCTCCTCTGTAGAGACGGTCTCCAATTTGGCTTTTTTACCAAACACCACCTCATCGGTTCCGTCGTTCTCCACCTCTCGCTTCGTCCCAGACATTGACGGAGACTCTGCCTTTCCTTTGCCATTGTTCCCAGCTGTTTTCCTGAGAAACACATAGAAAGCACACTTTATATTTGCACCAGGACATTAGCATTTACATTTACACAGCTGCAGATTCATTCATCGACAGTGGTTTAACACCAGAGTTTAATAAGATCTGGGGGGGGGGGGGTCTCTACCAGAAATAATGGTAAGAGTCACAGGGCAAGATCTCGACAGAATTAATATCTCTAAAAGAAGCATCTGGAAATGAGAGTAAATGTTACTGTAAAACAGTTGTGTCTGTAGATGGGTGTTCAGAAGTTCCTTTACACACAATACACCTCTCCAGGGCGTGAAGGAGCTTTTAAAAGTGCTCCACCCTATGCTTTAATAACCTTACTTTTGTTTTTACTAGTTTACAAAGTAATTCTACGTTCACAAGTTCAGACCCAAACTATTAAGACAATGTAGAGATAAACACAAATTTAAATATACGATATTTAAACTATATATAACGTTAAAATGCTAAAAACCAAGAGCCAGAAATGTTAAATTGTGTGTAAAACACATAACATGGGCCACAGATGCAAAAACACGAGGTGCAAGCGGACTTCTCATTATATTTGTTCGTTCCACCTTAAACGGGCTATAGCTACATTTTGAGCCTCGGGCACCAGAACGCAACTATAGCCATTTAAGGTGGAACGGACAATTCCAAAGAGAAACTGGAGATATCCAAGCCGAACTTAGAAATTAAAGACAATAACGCAATTATAAGCCCCCGGACATTCTTGATAAACACACCTGGGATGTGTAACAGGTTTTGTGTTCGTCTTTTTGCTGGAACTGCTCTGTTCCTCTTCAAAAACGCTGAATAAATCTCCTCCGAACGCGTCCGCCATGCTGACCAACGAGAAAGCCTACAACTACCACAATGCACCGCTCCAGCCCATAAAATGACGGCCTCGAAGCCGAAAAAATACACAATAAAAGACTGAAAAGTATATGAAAAGTATATATACTTTTATTTGTATATATTTAAAAATTAAACATCAGTGAGGTTTAAAGTAATTTATAAACAAGCAATATAAATATAGACTATATTTTATATAATATAAAATTACATGACATTTGCTTATTAAGTAGGACGACTTAATAAGGCTTGAGAATTATGTATTTAATACACATTTAGTCCTTCCTACAAATTAATTTATTTTGAAGGGAACAGCAGGGCTGAATATCCACAGGGGATGCGTTTTATTTGTATATTTCCTGCGATATATGAGACTTTTATTTTGAATTACAGTTGAAAAATCATCGGCTTCATCGTGTAGCAGTGTATTAATGAACCGGTAGAAGACTCTCAGTGTTTCTTCTCGCCTCTGGAAAAAAATTCTATTATTTATAAAACCTAACTCTAGCCGTCAGTGAGTGTCAATGGGCGGAAAGAAGAAGAAACATGCAGCTCCTCCAGCTGCGGGACACACCGCAGAACCGGACCCTGCCGGGCCACAGCAGAAAACCAGCAGTAAAACCCTCAGCAGAGAGAATAAAAACAAAGGTTTATATCTTTATCTGCACGGCTCCACAGCCCAGGACACTGCACACCGAGAGGACATCCCTCAAAGCAGGGCTTTTGTGTTTAGCCGGATAACTCAAGCCCAAATTCAAACCTGTCTAATGGGAACGAGCTGGTGGGCATTCCTCAGCCCTGGGTTTAAGATATCTGACTAACTGAGAAGACCTGCAGGTGGAGGGTACCACACAATTCAATGAGGAAAGGGCTGAGGGACGTTCCTATTGGACAGTCCTTAACAGTAGGGTTAAAGAAACACTGTCATATTTTTACCTTAAAATCACAGCTTCAAAATCATTGTGATGCTCCACTGAGCTGTGGCAGAGAGAACAGAGCCTCTGTCGTCGTTACTCTGGGCTCTATTTAAAGTCATGGCCTTTAGATGGCCTCATCCATCCCTCAGAATGAATCTTATTGCCTACCCCAGGCTCTGAAGATCTCAACACTGCACTGACTCTGTTTCTTCATCTCTCTTCCAGCACCAAAGACATACAGCCTCAACAACACCTCTCAGGTGGACACCAGTGGCCTCTCCGATAAATCAATACTGAAGGTACTCTCCGAAACGGCACGACACCGAAGAAACAGCATCAAAAATATAGATAAACACGAGAGAGAGTACCGTTAAACTGACCTCCTGGTTTCTCCACTCACTGTCCACTCTCTCAGCTCCACTGACCACAGGGACACTCAGTTACACACTGTAGTCCACCTGTGGCTCTGCATACTGTGTTACCCCCTGTTCCTCAGCGCTCAGGACCCCCACAGAGCAGGTGTGATGTGGTGGTGGATCATTCTCAGCGCTGCAGTGACACTGACGTGGTGGTGGTGTGTTAGTGCGTGTTGTGCTGGTGTAGAGTGGATCCATCACTCAAGAGTGCACAGTTCCACTGCTCCCCGCTGCAGTGCTTTCTAGACCACACTTGGCACTGGACATGGTGACTCTAGGCTCATGTGCAGCTGCTCCAGTGTGTCCCGTTACATTCATGCTTTTTTTTAAATGGAGAAAATACAGTGTGTGATCTTTGAAGTGGTTGGTTTCACTTATTCTAAGGAGGGGGGGGGTAGTCTATGAAACGCTGTAGAAAAGAGCTCAGCTGGGGCAAGGCGTGAAGGGGTTAATGAGCTATTTCTGTCCTCTGTCTTTTAAAGGTGGTCATTCAGCCAGATCTGGAGAAGAAGGTCATCAAACTCATTAATGACCACAGACAGGAGAACGCAGACAAAGGGCCGATTTCCAGGAGAATCACCACCAAGAAGCTGCTGGTACTGAACGCCTTATTGATGCTCCACATTTAATGATGAAGGTGTCGCAAAGGGTTCTTTGAGGAATCCCATAGCAGAAGTACCTTCAGTTCCCTGAAGAACAACGTTAGACTAAAGGTTACGCAGGGTTCTCCGTGCTCAGCGATGCCCTAGCCCTCCGTAACCAGGTGTCAGAGAGAGGATGCTTCTCTCTCACTTCCTCAGAGAGCCTTTCCTTTCTAAACTATTGTGGGAAAATACTGAAAATGCTTTTATCATTTGTTTGTTTGGGGCAGGACTTGTACACAGCTCTGCAGAAGTTCCGCTTTAAGACGGAGCACATCGAGGAGGCGATGAAGAGCAGCGTTCTTTACGGAGGAGATCTGCACTCTGCGCTCGACTGGCTTTGTCTGAATCTGAAAGATGGTAAAAAATAATAGTGTTATATAAGAGTGTGTGTGTGTATGTGTGTGTATGTGTGGTGTGTGTGTGTATGTGTGTGTATGTGTGGTGTGTATGTGTATGTGTGGTGTGTGTGTGTGTGTATGTGTGGTGTGTGGTGTGTGTATGCATATGTGGTGTTAGTGTGTGTGTGGTGAGTGTGTATGTGTGTGTGAGTATGTGTATGTGTGGTGTGTGTGTATTTGTATGTGTGGTGTGTATGTGTGGTGTGTGTGTGTATGTGTGGTGTGTGTATGCGTATGTGTGGTGTGTATGTGTGGTGTGTGTGGTGAGTATGTGTGGTGTGTGTATGCATATGTGGTGTTGGTGAGTGTGTATGTGTGTGAGTGTGTATGTGTATGTGTGATCTGTGTGTGTGTGTTGACTATGTTTGCATATAGAAGGTGTTTATAATATAATGGCTAATAAATGTAAATGTCTAATGTGATGGAGTCATCACAAACACATCATGTAAAAGTCCCCCACCCCAAACTCCCCCCCGAGCTGAAAGCTCCCCCCGGTTCTGTGTTCGTTTACAGACGAGCTGCCGGACGGATTCAGCCAGAGCCTGAGGGAGGAGAATAACAAGAACCGAGCCAAGGTCCAGGATCAGAACCCGCAGAACCAAACAGCGGTCCGAAAAGAAGAGACCAGGCGAGAGGAGAAGCCCAAAGCGAAGGTAAATGCGCAGGGTCTCGGACACAGATCTGATCACGAGAAAACCCTGCGTGAGTCTACATGAGTCACTCAGTCTGCAGCTTTCTGTACAGCGCCCCGTAAACACACCACAGCGCGTCACGTCACGTAAACTTCACGTTTCCTCAGTATTTATTTGTATGAATTTTTCTGTAGAAATATATTCATATAATGTTTTGGGAAGGTATTTATTTATATATTATATATATATATAATTTTGTAATTATTTTGTATTTATTTAATTCTGTAATTAATTTATATGTATTCATTCATTCACTCACTCATTCACTCACTCATTCATTCACTCACCCATTCATTCATTCACTCACTCATTCATTCACCCATTCATTCATTCATACATTCATTTACTCATTCATTCACTCACTCATTCACCCACTCACTCATTCATTCACTCACGCATTCACTCACTCACTCATTCATTCATTCATTCATTCACTGGCCACAAGGCAGGAACACAGCCTAGAGGGGGCGCCAGTCCTCCACAGGGCAAATTTATATTTTTATAAATGTATTCGGTTTAAAATGTAACGGTTTGATAAATGTCTATATGAATGTTTTGTAAGTATTTAGTACAACTTTTAACAAATATTTCTGTATATAGTTGTTTTGTATCTGTTTATTTGTGTAAACTGTTTGTTAACGCATTTGTAGATGGTGTAAAAGTGTATTTTGTGTGTAAAAGTGTGTCTGTTGTGTCGATGTAAGGGGTCAGTGTTTATTGTTCCGTGGGAAACCCGTCCTTGACATTGACCTGAATAACCCCCGTGTCCTCAACCCCAGGTGAAGGATGATGGGGTGAACGTGAAGGAGTGGATTCTGAGGTACGCAGAAAAGGAGGAAGAGGAGGAGAGCACTGAAGAGGAGGAGGAGGAGGAGGAGAAGAAGAGTTCTAAGAACCCAGAGCTGGACGAGAAGTTTGACCCTGTAAGACCTTCTCTGACAGGTTCAGTCCCGACCCATGTGTCCAGAGACCAGTAGAGTAGGATGCTCTGGAGCAGCTGCACATGAGCCTAGGTCACTCTGGCAATGCCCAGAGCACCAGAGGAGTATAAACCCCCCAGCGTTGAGCTGTGGAGCAGTGTGGCTGAGTTCTGTGGGGTGATGGAGCCCCATCCTGAGCCTGTAGTATGAGCTGGAGTGGGGTTTGTGATCTAACACGTATCCTCCAACACCAGAAACCACACCTCATTAATGTTTATAGGGCTAAATGCCATCAGATCCTCACAGCAGTGTTCCAGCATCTGAAATGGTGCATCTTTGGAAAGAAACGTTTTGGCAAACAACAATTACAGCCGCCTATGAGCAGGTTTCTGGATATTTTTAGACGTCTGACTCCCCTCTGCAGTAAAAACACAGACCTCGTTATTTGGACTGTGCTGCTGTCCCCAAGCTCCCTGTTCTTTATTCAGTGAAAGTGTAATGTTCCTCACAGAATGAGCGCTACCTGCTGCTGACCGCGCAGCTCTACGACGCCAAGGAGCTGGCCGGTGACGCCAAAGCCAAGAAGAACAAAACCTTCCAGAGAGCCGCCCAGGACCGCATCAGGGTCATTCAGCAAGGTAAACACACATCACACACACGTTACACACACAGTGGACAGGGCTTAGTGTGGGGGACCCGCTCTGTGGAGCATAAACTGGTTCAGGGACAACTGATGTGAGTTAAACTTTGTAGAAAATTGTGTAAAACATAAATAAATAAATATTAAATTTTGTGAAAATGACTTCTTTATTTTAAAATGTATTTAGTGTTTTTTCACTGAGTATTACACAGATGTTATTGTTTTTATGGACGTTAATTCAACACAAGCTCATTGACACTTCAATAAAATATAAATGATTAATAAATATTTGTAGAATTTTGGGGTGTGGTCTGTGTGAGTGACGGCTGGACAGAACCACTGACACTTTTTGTTACTGCTGTTGTTTTTTAGAGATGAAGCCGCTGGAGTCACACCCACTGTTTAACCCCGCGATTAAAGTGTCGGACGCTCCGAAAGAGGAGAAAAAACCTGCCGCTGTGAAGGAGGTGAGCGAGGAAGTAAACTTCAACCTGTTCGAACAAGTGGAGAAACCAGCCGCTGAGAAACGTGAGCCCTGTTCATTTATCACGTTTATTTAGCATTAGAGTGTGTGTCCTCTCCGTGTGCTGCTCTGGAAACCGCTCTAATGTGTTTACGAAGCCCCAGTGTCTGTAAATAGGTAAAAAAACAAAGTGTCTGGGTCCGGTGCTAGGCTTTCTCTCTCTCTGCTCACGGCAGAGAAACGCCATCTGGAGGTTTTTAGACAACGGAGAGACTCCAAACGCTGAAAAGCACCAACCGAGATGAGGATGTTGCTCTATTCCTGCTCCATAGGGGGGTAACGCTGACTTATTTTTGCTGTTTCAGATCACTTAAGGTGGAAATGTCTCTAAACTCAGGAGACGGCTAACTGCCTGATTAGAGACAGTGCTACAAATTAAACACCTCGAGTTACACATGAGTTTCTGTGAGAATTCAAACAGTGAATAAATACTTACAATTTACACTTCAGACACGATACAGTCGCTTCTTACTTACACACACCGCTCCACCTTAAAAGATACAGCCACTTCTTACTCACACACACCGCTCCACCTTAAAAGATACAGCCGCTTCTTACTCACGCACACCGCTCCACCTTAAAAGATACAGTCGCTTCCTACTCACACACACCGCTCCACCTTAAAAGATACAGTCGCTTCTTACTCTCACACACCGCTCCACCTTAAAAGATACAGTCGCTTCTTACTCACACACACCGCTCCACCTTAAAAGATACAGTCGCTTCTTACTCACACACACCGCTCCACCTTAAAAGATACAGTCGCTTCTTACTCACACACACCGCTCCACCTTAAAAGATACAGTCGCTTCTTACTCTCACACACTGCTCCACCTTAAAAGATACAGTCGCTTCTTACTCACACACACCGCTCCACCTTAAAAGATACAGTCGCTTCTTACTCACACACACCGCTCCACCTTAAAAGATACAGCTTCTTCTTACTCACACACACCGCTCCACCTTAAAAGATACAGTCGCTTCTTACAGACGGTCTCGCTCGGCTTGTTTGGTGTGCACAAGAGTAGGAAATTCGCACTTACTCTAACGAACCACACTAATAGATAAAAGTGTAAAAATGAGAGAATTATTTTGTCCTTTTTATTTTAAAATTCCTTAAAGCGCCACAGCGTCAGTAACGTTTCATCACTTAGAGTTGTGTAGAGGAGCATCATTTCTCCTCTTTTTCTCCCCAGCGGAGCAGAAGAAAGAGCCGAAAGACGTGCGAGACTTTGACTACACTGGCCGGAGCTGGACGGGAAAATCACCGAAACAGTTCCTGATCGACTGGTGCAGGAAGAACCTCCCGAAAAGCCCTGCGCCTTCCTTCCAGAAAGTCCCTGCTGGGAGACACTGGAAGTGCAAGTGTGTGATGTTCTTTTCAACTGTTTCACGTGTGTGTGTGTGTGTGTGTGTGTGCAGACTTGTACACCTCATTTGCATAGGGCAACACACCACCAGAAGGGAAAGGGATGAGGTCACATTTCTGTTGTAGACGGTTTGTCCCTCCTCCGAATGTCGGTCCAGGTTCTGTTCCTTAGAGTAGTGCCTCTTTTGGATGATTCCAGAATGGTTGAAAATGATCAAGATCACTGTGAAACACTCATATTTAGGCTTGGTTTTCAAACTGTAGACGCTGGAGTGTGATTTGCGGGGGGGCTCACCTTAACGTGATTTTGTCATACGTAACTTGAGACGTGTTTGAATTGACTCCTTTACTATTCCCTACATTACTCACTACATAGTGCACAATAATTTCGAATTTCGGAGGGTAGTGAATGTAGTGGAATCTAGTGGTCACTAGTGGTATTGCTGCATGAAGTGACCAGAAAAATAAAACAGTTTAACGCTGTGTGTGTAAAGTTAGTTTCCTGATTAATCGCCTTAGCTGTCATCGCAGCACAGAGAGGTTTGCAGCAGCTGTTCATTTCTGTGTTTTTGGGAGGTACTTAATTCTAAAATGCTTCAGGAAACACCCTTAAAATAATCTTAATAACTACTGTCTGTTATATAACATTTTTAAAGTGTTGCTGTATTAAGCATCAAAAATCTATAGTTGAACAAATGTGTGTGTGTCATAGAGTTCGCATCCAGAGGCCGGACGATGTTCTGGAAGTTTGTCCCTCGATCGTCACCGAGGACAGCATGCAGGCTCAGCATTTAGGAGCCACCCTGGCCCTCTATAACCTGGTGAAGGGTCAGGTCAGTGTCTGTTTAATGTGTTTAGGAGCCTCTCTCACCCACTTTAACCAAGGTAATGATGTCACAACCATGAACACACTCTCTCTTACTCTCCCTCTCCGTCAGTCAGTCCATCAGCTCCTCCCTCCCCCGTACCGTGATGTGTGGCTGGAGTGGAGAGATGGTGAGCAGCAGAGAGAGGAGGAGACTCGCTCCACCATCAATAAACCCAGGGATCAGTTCATCGCTCGCCTGCTCGCCCGAGTCAAACAGCAGCAGCCTCAGAGTCAGCAGGCCAGGTTCTCTTCTCTTCTCTTCTCTTTTCTTCATCGTTGTTTCTCTCATTGTCTTCTTTGTGTCTGTTCTCTTCTCGTAACTTCTCTTTATCATTGTTTCTCTCCTTCTCTTCTCATCTGTTCTCTTCTCTTCTTGTCTTGTCTCATCTCCTGCTCTTCTCTTCACTACTGTCTCTTCTTTGTCTTTGTTTCTCTCATTCTCTTCTCATCTCTTCCCTTCGTCTTTGTTTCTCTCATTCTCTTCTCATAACTTCTTTGTCTTTGTTTCTCTCCTGTTCTTCTCTTCAATACTGTCTCTTCTCTTCATCTTTATTTCTCTCCTTCTCTTCTCATCTGTTCTCTTCTCGTGCTCTTATCTTCACTACGGTCTCTTTGTCTTTGTTTCTCTCATTTTCTTCTCTTCTCATCTCTTCTCTTTGTCTTTGTTTCTCTCCTGCTGGTCTTTTCTCTTCTCTGTAGTGCTCTGTAGTAATTGAAGGCCCTTGTGTAACCAGTACAGATGTAAATGTTATTATCCTCCTGCAGCTGTGAGTCCTCTGGTCCTGGGGATGAGCCTGAGGACAGCTGGGAGAATCTGGACGTTCAGGACGAGGCTCAGGACGCTCAGAGCGTGATCCAGGACGCTCGGCTGTTGGGAGAGTCCCGGGCTCTGTTCCTGAAGCTGAGAAACTCAGCTCTGGCCTCAAAGCTGCGGTCAGAACGAGAGCAGCTCCCTGTGTTCCAGCACAGAGTGAAAGTGCTGGAGACTCTGCAGCGCCACCGTGTGGTGATAGTGGCCGGAGAAACGGGCAGCGGCAAGAGTACTCAGATCCCTCAGTTTATTCTGGAGGAGCTGCTGACCACGGGAAAGGAGCCTCGGCCCTGTAACATCGCCGTGACTCAGCCACGGAGGATATCAGCCATGAGTCTGGCCTCCCGGGTCAGTCAGGAACTGGGCAGCGAGGACGGACCGGGAGGAAAGGTCAGAAAGCTCAGAGTGTGTGAAAGGTTAAAGTAGGGTGTGTGTGTTTTCATTGAGTGTGTGATTTTGTACGAGTGTTTGAATATGTAACATAGTTTGAGGTTGCAGTGGCGTGTGTGTATTAGATGTTGTTAGGATAATAGAGGTATGAGGTTGCAACAGAATGTGAGACTGAGGTTGTGAGTAGATTTGTGAGAATGTGTGAGGTTGTAATATATTTTGTGAGTATGTGAGGCTGTCGTAAAGTGTGTGAGGTTGTAATACAGATTGTGAGGTTGTTACAGAGTTGGTGAGTATGTTTGAGGTTGTGTGTGTGTGTGTGGTTATAAGTGATTCTGTAAGGTGAGTGTTAAGGTTTAAAAAGTATATTGGACTGTGAGGTTGTGAGTTTGTGAGGTTGTTAAAGTATGTGGGTCTGTGAGGTTGTGTGTGAAGTTGTAAAAGTATATTGGACTGTGAGGTTGAGAGTGTGAGGTTGCAAGTTTGTGAGGTTGTAAATGTATGTGGGTCTGTGAGGTTGTGTGAGAGTGTGTGAGGTTTTAAAAGTATATTGGACTATGAGGTTGCGAGTTTGTGAGGTTGCAAATGTATGTGAGTGTGTGAGGTTATAAAATTATATTGGACTGTGAGGTTGAGTTTGTGAGGTTGTTAAAGTATGTGGGTCTGTGAGGTTGTGTGTGAAGTTGTAAAAGTATATTGGACTGTGAGGTTGTGTGTGAAGTTGTAAAAGTATATTGGACTGTGAGGTTGAGAGTGTGAGGTTGCAAGTTTGTGAGGTTGTAAATGTATGTGGGTCTGTGAGGTTGTGTGTGAGGTTTTAAAAGTATATTGGACTATGAGGTTGCGAGTTTGTGAGGTTGCAAAAGTATGTGAGTGTGTGAGGTTGTAAAATTATATTGGACTGTGAGGTTGAGAATGTGAGGTTGTAAAAGTATGTGGGTCTGTGAGGTTGTGTGAGAGTGTGTGAGGTTGTAAAAGTATATTGGACAGTGAGGTTAAGAGTGCGAGTTTGTGAGGTTGTGTGAGAGTGTGTGAGGTTGTAACAGTGTGTGTTTTGCAGGACTCTCTGTGTGGGTATCAGATTCGGATGGAGAACCGTTCCTCACACTCCACTCGTCTCCTCTACTGCACCACCGGCGTCCTGCTCCGTAAACTACAGCAGGATCGGCTTCTCTCCTCCCTCACACACATCATCATAGATGAGGTATGCACCAATACACACACACACACACACACTCTGTGAGAGTCAATAAGCTGAGTTTTCTCCTCAGGTCCATGAGCGCAGTGTGCAGTCAGATTTCCTGCTGACGATCCTCAGGAACGTGGTCCAGAAGCGTTCGGACCTGCACCTGATCCTCATGAGCGCCACAGTGGACTGTGACAAGTTCTCCAGCTACTTCAACCGCTGCCCTGTGGTCACCGTCCCCGGCAGGACCTTCCCTGTGGAGGTCAGTGGGAGGAACCGGTTTTAAATGACCGATACCATGAGGAAAATCTTTTCATATAACAGTGTGATTATAATGATGCCTGTTCCTTTAAATGATAATGAGCCGCTCTCTGTTCACCCCGACCCCGAGCGCACAGCAGTGAGGAGCGAGGAGCAGAAGCTCTGGTTTTTAGCCGTTTTCACTCTGTTCTCTTTCTTCTCCATTCTCGTTTTCTCCATTGTGTGTTTGGTAGGTGTTCCACCTGGAGGACATAGTGGAGGAGACGGGGTATGTCCTAGAGGAGGACTCTGATTACAGTCAGAGGTTTGTGGAGGAGGAGGAGGAGGTCAGTGTCTGCGTCACACAGAGAGGAGGAAAATCTCTTCAGCACCAGGTTCTGTGTCTTGTGTTTCAGTTTTCTTTAAAGCTCTGTGTTTCTCCACTGTGTGTGTGTTTGTGTGTCTCACTGTCTCTCTTCCTCTGTGTGTGTGTGTGTCTCACTCTGTCTCTCTTTCCATCTGTGTGTGTGTGTGTGTGTGTGTGTGTGTTTGTGTGTCTCACTCTGTCTCTCTTTCCCTCTGTGTGTGTGTGTGTAGGAGGTGCTAGTACGAGATCCCGGAGCCGGATGGGACCTGGGTCCGGAGCTGGATCACTTCAGCAGCCGAACTCGTCACGCTCTTCAGTTCATGAACCCGAACAAGATCAACATGGACCTGACCCTGGAGCTGCTCGCGTACCTGGGTACACACCGCGTCCAACACTTCCCCTTCCTGCTACTAAACGTGCTCCCGTTATATTCACACTGTTTGGAATCACACCATCCAGAATCAGTAGCTGACCTCAGTGGCTCGGTGCAGTCCAATCCTCAGAGAACCGGTCCAGTCTCCACAGTAAAACCTCCTCAGAACAGCAGAAGCTCTTCCACTGCTCCACAGTCTAACGTCGGTGGGCTCTCCGCTCCTCAGTGAGCTGCTCCAGAGCGTCCCACTCTCCCTTCGCTCCTTACTCTCTGTGGCTGTAGGCGATGTGTTATAACGAGGCTCTGTGTAATCGGCTGTGTGTTTGTGTTCAGATAAATCTCCTCAGTTTGCGAAGATCGATGGCGCGGTGCTGGTGTTTCTCCCGGGACTCGCTCACATTCAGCAGCTGTACGACCTTCTGACCACGGACCGGAGATTCAGCTCCAGGGAGAGGTGATTTACTCCTGTGTGTTTCTTCTGCTGAGGATTCGCTGCTGCACTTCTGGGCAGAACTCGTAGTTTTAATGCGTCATAAATGCTTTGATGTCTGCTCTTTTCATGAAAATTAAATCATTATAAGATAGCGTCTGTGAGATAAAGACGATGTACAGAGGAACAAAACAATGTAGATATTCAAAATAAGCACAGCACATAGTGTATATACAGAGATAGGGTATAAATCTAATCAAATACAGCTCTAAAATGAACATAGAGTAAGATACACTCAGAAATTAAAACATAAAAATGGAGCTGGTCTCTGCCTCTAAGCTGTATTTCCTTGTGTTGGTTGTACATTACATAGTAACTGTAATTGTTTGGTTGTGTTTAGATATAAGCTGGTGGCTCTCCACTCTACCCTCTCCTCTCAGGACCAGGCCTCAGCTTTTACAGTGCCCCCTGCTGGAGTGAGAAAGGTACTGCAATGGGTTTGGCTCCAGCTGCTGTGTTACTGTGTTACTTTGGGCAGGTACTGAGTTATTTTCCTGTGTGTGTGTGTGTTTCAGATTGTACTCTCAACGAACATCGCAGAGACGGGGGTCACGATTCCAGACGTGGTGTTTGTTATTGACACCGGGAAGACGAAAGAGAACCGGTGAGAAGAGTCTGGATCAGGATTTAACTCAGAATTACACCAAGATCAGTTTCCTCTAGTGACCTCCTGGTTTCTCCACTCTCTGTCCATTCCCTCAGCTCCACTGACCACACACCAGCACTCTGTAGTTCTACTGTTACACACTGTAGTCCATCTGTTGCTGTGCATACTTTACTGCACCCCTGTTCCTCAGCGCTCAGGACCCCCACAGAGCAGGTGTGATGTGGTGGTGGATCATTCTCAGCGCTGCAGTGACACTGACGTGGTGGTGGTGTGTTAGTGTGTGTTGTGCTGGTGTAGAGTGGATCAGACACAGCAGTGCTGCTGGAGTTTAACCCCTCAGTGTCTGGACCGAGAACAGTCCACCGACCAAAAACATCCAGCCGACAGCGTCCTGTGTCACTGATGAAGGACTAGAGGACGAGCGACACACACTGTGCAGCGACAGATGAGCTACTGTCTCTGACTCTACATCTACAAGGTGGACCAACGAGGGAGGAGTGTCTCACAGAGTGGACAGAGAGTGGACACAGGGTTTAAAAACTCCAGCAGCCACTGAGTGAGTGTAGAAACGGGGAGGGGGTTGGTCGGTGATAATGTGTGTGTTTGTGTGTTGCTCAGGTATCATGAGAGCAGTCAGATGAGTTCTCTGGTGGAGACCTTTGTGAGTAAAGCCAGCGCCCTCCAGAGGCAGGGAAGAGCCGGACGAGTCAGAAACGGATTCTGCTTCAGACTCTACCCCAAGTTCAGGTGTGTGATCTGTGTCCATGGCACTGTGGGTGATGTCCAGTGCTCTCTTGTGTTTAACCGTGTTCACCATAGTGTTTTCTAGAGGTTTTACAAAGCAGGATTTCTTGAGACAGCTGTATAACTTAAGTCACCAGTAACTCTGCTTCTGGGGAATAAACGGCAGAACGTAAAGCACTTTAATCAACAACATCAGTTTAACAACCAACATAAGGTCACGCAGCTCCAGGGTCCCAGAGGGTGTGGGTTCGAGTCCCGCTCCGGGTGACTGTCTGTGAGGAGTGTGGTGTGTTCTCTCTGTGTCTGCGTGGGTTTCCTCCGGGTGACTGTCTGTGAGGAGTGTGGTGTGTTCTCCCTGTGTCTGCGTGGGTTTCCTCCGGGTGACTGTCTGTGAGGAGTGTGGTGTGTTCTCCCTGTGTCTGTGTGGGTTTCCTCCGGGTGACTGTCTGTGAGGAGTGTGGTGTGTTCTCCCTGTGTCTGTGTGGGTTTCCTCCGGGTGACTGTCTGTGAGGAGTGTGGTGTGTTCTCCCTGTGTCTGCGTGGGTTTCCTCCGGGTGACTGTCTGTGAGGAGTGTGGTGTGTTCTCCCTGTGTCTGTGTGGGTTTCCTCCGGGTGACTGTCTGTGAGGAGTGTGGTGTGTTCTCTCTGTGTCTGCGTGGGTTTCCTCCGGGTGACTGACTGTGAGGAGTGTGGTGTGTTCTCCCTGTGTCTGCGTGGGTTTCCTCCGGGTGACTGTCTGTGAGGAGTGTGATGTGTTCTCCCTGTGTCTGCGTGGGTTTCCTCCGGGTGACTGTCTGTGAGGAGTGTGGTGTGTTCTCTCTGTGTCTGCGTGGGTTTCCTCCTGGTGACTGTCTGTGAGGAGTGTGATGTGTTCTCCCTGTGTCTGCGTGGGTTTCCTCCGGGTGACTGACTGTGAGGAGTGTGGTGTGTTCTCCCTGTGTCTGCGTGGGTTTCCTCCGGGTGACTGTCTGTGAGGAGTGTGATGTGTTCTCCCTGTGTCTGCGTGGGTTTCCTCCGGGTGACTGTCTGTGAGGAGTGTGGTGTGTTCTCTCTGTGTCTGCGTGGGTTTCCTCCGGGTGACTGTCTGTGAGGAGTGTGTGAGTGTGTGTTGCCCTGTGAAGGACTGGCGCCAACTAACCAATAATCCATTCATTCATTGTCTGTAACTCACACTTATGGACACTTCTGCACGGCCGGTCTTTTTGGGAGAACACACCACTGTGACCCGACACAGGTCTCGAACCCACAGCCCTAGGACATGATGTTACCTGCTGCACCACTGCCCTTCTCCCTGAAATAAACACTGCTTCTACATCCGTGACCTCAGACGTCATTCCACACGATGTAGACCCACAGACGGGACTCTTTACAGTCTCACAGACTCAGAAAGAAGAAAAGAAATGGACGAAGATAATTGAATTGTTCAGTTGAGTGCATCTTGTCGATATGTTTTAGGTTAGAATCACTCAGTCCAGTTAGTTACTTACATTTAATTACCGTACATTTGTAGACAGTGCTACCACACTTGAGCTCGTCTCCTTTGGCTGAAGTGGTCTGAATAAAAGGTGGACTCCTGATTACTTGTGATGGATGCTGAGTGCGTATTAAAGTAGCCTCTGCTCTGTTCTCTCTCTCTCTCTCTGTCTCTGTGTCTCTCTGCCTCTGCCTCTCTCTCTCTCTCTCTCTCTGCCTCTCTCTCTCTCTCTGTGTCTGTCTGCCTCTCTCTCTCTCTCTGTGTTTCTCTCTCTCTCTCTCTCTCTCTCTCTCTCTCCTCTCCAGGTTCGAGGGCTTTGTTGATTATTCCAAACCAGAAATCCTCAGGGTTCCTCTGGAAGAGCTGTGCCTTCACATCATGGTGATGTAACACACACACACACACACACACACACACACACAGTGTATTTCACACAGGCAAATGTGTTACAACCCAAGAGCAATGACTTTTGAGGTTTTAAATATATTCATCCATTAAAATTGAAATAAATAATGTGTAAATATCTAATTTATATATGAGCTCCAGAACAGGAAAAGGCTTTACAGAGTCGTAGGGAACAGTAAAAACAGTTAAATTAAGAGCATAAGTCATTTAAAACAATTAAAATAGTGCAATAAAAGAAAATACATTCATTTATTCATTCATTATCTGTAACCCTTGTCCAGTTCAGGGTCGCGGTGGGTCCAGAGCCTACCTGGAATCATTGGGCGCAAGGCAGGAAAACACCCTGGAGGGGGCGCCAGTCCTTCACAGGGCAACACACACTCACACCTACAGACACTTCTGAGTCGCCAATCCACCTACGAAAATACATTAAAAGAGTAAAAGAACACATGATTAAAACGATACAGTAAAAGAAAAGACTAAAGCGCTGCTACAGAATAAAGAGTGAGGAGAAGTTTAAACTGAGCTGTAATCCTCAAACACAGCAGAGCGAGCGGCTGAAGTTCTGTAAACAGAGCGGACCACACTGCGGCTGCACAATAATTCAATATCGATATTTATCACAATATAAAACATTTCAATAACAATGGTATGGGTTTAAACACACTTTCAATATTTCAGTGCACATTATTCACAGCGTCTGTCACTGACTGAGGGTCACTAGGGGGCGCTGTCGTCAGTTCAGCACTCGATTTTAAAGTAAGTTTAAAAATATTAAAGCCATTAGGTTTATGTTTGTGGTGATGTCCTGTTTCCTGTTTGTTTTTAGCAGCTCTTCATATCAATGTCGGAGTTAAATCACATCCATCGAAATTAAAACATATATCGTGATGTACGTTCACATCGTCCAGCCCTAGACCACACTGAGGTCAGCTAAAACCTTCGTGTGTGTGTGTGTGTGTGCAGAAGTGTGAGTACGGTTCTCCAGAGCTGTTCCTGTCCCAGGCTCTGGACGCTCCTCAGCAGCAGAGTGTGTGTAACGCCGTGACTTTGCTGAGGAAGATCGGGGCGTGTGAAAGTGAGAGTCACGCTCTGACCCCGCTGGGCCACCATCTCGCCGCTCTGCCCGTCAACGTCAAGATCGGGAAGATGCTGATCTTCGGCGCCATCCTCGGCTGCCTCCAGCCCGTGGTGAGTTTAACACTTCGTTTATCTGAGCTCTGGCTGTGAGTTTGACTTCTGATGATGCCCCAGTCATTCGTTACTGCAGCATCAGCACAGAGCAGACATCACAGGACATACTCCTACTGCACACACACACACACACACGCAAAGACTCATGGGTAAACATCTCTGTCCACTTGCTGTTTCCTGTTAAATGGTCATATCCTAGGAGGACGCCCACTGCTCTTTCTTTCTCTCTCTCTCTGTGTGTGTGTGTGTGTGTGTGTGTGTGTTCACCATGCATGGGTGAAAGCAACGCTAGGTAATATTTTTATCTTAAAATTACAGCTTCAAAATCATTGTGATGCTGCTCCACTGTGCTGTAAAAAGGAGAATAGAGATTCTGTTGTAGCTGCTCTGGGCTGAGCACTGCAGAAACTGCACTATGTAACTTGCCGTAAAAAGGCCAGTTCTGCAAAAATCTAATCTGTGATTTCCCTTCTCAAACAGACAGAGATGTAAATGGTTCTCATATTGACATGTTTTTTGTCCCTTTAGGCCACCATCGCCGCAGCAATGTCTGAGAAATCTCCGTTCTCCACTCCGATGAACAGGAAGGAGGAGGCTAACCTCGCTAGAGACGCGCTGGCCATCGCTAACTCGGACCACCTCACCATCTACAACGCTTACCTGGGGTACGGACACTGTCCGAGAAATAACTTACTGTTCATTAACCCTGGAATATTCACCTGATTAATGTTGTTGTTGAATGTGACTATTGTGGTCATTTGTGTGTTTTTCAGGTGGAAGAAAGCACGCAGCGAAGGAACACGTGCCGAGATATCTTACTGCAGAAAACACTTTCTAAACCGAACTTCACTCATCACCATTGAGGTACACACACACACACACACATACACACACACATTCATTCATTGTCTGTAACCCTTATACAGTTCAGAGCGGTGGTGGGTCGGGAGCCTACCCAGAATCACTGGGCACAAGACAGGAACACACCCTGGAGGGGGCCCCCCATCCTTCACAGGGCGACACACACTCACACATTCACTCACACACTCACACCTACGGACACTTTTGAGTCACCAATCCACCTACCAACGTGTGTTTTTGGACTGTGGGAGGAAACTGGAGCACCCGGAGGAAACCCACGCAGACACAGAGAGAACACACCACACTCCTCACAGACTTCACTCGGAGGAAACCCAAGCAGACACAGGGAGAACACACCACACTCCTCACAGACAGTCACCCGGAGGAAACCCACGCAGACACAGGGAAACACAACACACTCCTCACAGACAGTCACCCGGAGGAAACCCACGCAGACACAGGGAGAACACACCACACTCCTCACAGACAGTCACCCGGAGGAAACCCACGCAGACACAGGGAGAACACACCACACTCCTCACAGACAGTCACCCGGAGGAAACCCACGCAGACACAGGGAGAACACACCACACTCCTCACAGACAGTCACCCGGAGGAAACCCACGCAGACACAGGGAGAACACACCACACTCCTCACAGACAGTCACCCGGAGGAAACCCACGCAGACACAGGGAGAACACACCACACTCCTCACAGACAGTCACCCGGAGGAAACCCACGCAGACACAGGGAGAACACACCACACTCCTCACAGACAGTCACCTGGAGGAAACCCACGCAGACACAGAGAGAACACACCACACTCCTCACAGACAGTCACCCGGAGGAAACCCACGCAGACACAGAGAGAACACACCACACTCCTCACAGACAGTCACCCGGAGGAAACCCACGCAGACACAGAGAGAACACACCACACTCCTCACAGACAGTCACCCGGAGGAAACCCACGCAGACACAGAGAGAACACACCACACTCCTCACAGACAGTCACCCGGAGGAAACCCACGTAGACACAGGGAGAACACACCACACTCCTCACAGACAGTCACCCGGAGGAAACCCACGTAGACACAGGGAGAACACACCACACTCCTCACA
>NC_089817.1:1448631-1516131 GCF_029633855.1 Hoplias malabaricus
GACACAGGGTTTAAAAACTCCAAAGTGCATCTGTATGTTATTTTAAATTCAGTAACTAGTGTGTAATTGCTCATTAAAACGTGCAGAAGTGTGTACTTCAGAGAATGGCGCCCAACTCTGTGGTCACCGCGTTATTATTATTAGTATTATAGTGTCGTCGTGTTTCTTTTTCTTAATGTTGCTGTTCGTCTTTTTATAATAATTAATATTAATGTTAATATTAACAATAGTCGACTGATGATGAGGTTTTATTCCCGCGCGCGGGTTCCTCATCATTTGGCGCGGGTTGTGACTGTGTGCGCGCGGTTGCTAAGTAAGCGGTTGCTAGGCGCGCGCTTCCCTGACAACGGGCTGCAACGGTCCGCTCCCGCGGAAGAGACTTCCTTTTCACACCCGTTTTCAGGCCCCGCCCCCGCGCTTATTTACCACACATTATTTACCGTTCCCAGGAATTCAAATAAAACATTAGTGTGTGTTAAAATCAACTGAAATCACTATTTTATTATTAATAATGTTTATATTGTGTTACATTTGAATATAAATGTATAATTGAAGTAAATGTTCTAACAATAAAATAATTATTTCGTTTATTTTACACTCAGCATCATATTTTTCCTCTTTAAGTCCTTTATTTTACAGTTTGATTGTAAAGACTGCTTTGTCGATATAAATTACTCAGTGACGTATAAATTAAGGACTGTTGCATTAGCCAATCACAGCGCGGGGGCGGGGCTTGTCCTTAAACAGGTGTAAAAATAAAACCTGAACGCTCCTGACTCCAGGGTCAGTTTAACTTCAGCGTCGGAATGCAGACATTTCAGCAGCTGGAGGTAAAACTACGACATTTCATATGAAACTACTTTAAAACTAATAACTACAGGAGTAAAACAATCACAGCAGATTGATTTGTTTATTAACAGGACAGTGGGCTGTGGTCAGGGGATGACTCCGTCAGTGACGTCATCTTTGATTTTCCGTCAGGTGAGAGTTTATTTGTGTTTATTTTTGTGGAACTGCGTGGATACATTTTCTAATAAAACAGACCCACTGCTGTACTACTGATAATAATAATAACAAATTAATACAATTTATTATAAACAACCACTTAAAACGGTAATCGTTATGGTAATTATATGTAAATGAGCTCATGTAAATTAAACAAACAAAAACCTTTCATATTGTTGTTAATAACAGCAGTTATTATTATTGTTGTTGTTGTTATTGTTTATGTGTAGAATTGTAAGTCAGAGTTATAAATAAATAGTTTAAATATTATATTAAATAACAAATTCTATTATTTTTAAAAATTAATTTGTATTTATTTTATCGTTAAACAGAGGAAACCCTCTGCAACAACTCACCACAGACTCCAGAGATTCCCTCACTCTCAACCCCCAGAGACCCCCTGAATAACGCCCTGCAGCTCAACAGACAGGTGAGAGAGAGAGAGAGAGAGAGAGAGAGAGACGGGGGGATGAGAGAGAGAGAGAGAGAGAGACGGGGGGATGAGAGAGAGAGAGAGAGGGTTGAGAGACGACAGAGAGAGACGGAGGGGGGTTAGAGAGAGGGGGGGTGAGAGAGAGAGAGAGAGACGGGGGATGAGAGAGAGAGAGAGAGAGGGTTGAGAGACGACAGAGAGAGAGAGAGAGAGAGAGAGAGAGAGGGTTGAGAGACGACAGAGAGAGACGGAGGGGGGGTTAGAGAGAGAGGGGGGGTGAGAGAGAGAGAGAGAGACCGGGGGATGAGAGAGAGAGACGGGGGATGAGAGAGAGAGAGAGAGAGAGAGAGGGTTGAGAGACGACAGAGAGAGACGGAGGGGGGTTAGAGAGAGAGGGGGAGGTGAGAGAGAGAGAGACGGGGGATGAGAGAGAGAGAGAGAGAGAGAGAGAGAGAGAGACGGGGGGATGAGAGAGAGAGAAAGAGGGTTGAGAGACGACAGAGAGACGGAGGGGGGGTTAGAGAGAGAGAGAGAGAGAGAGAGAGAGAGGGTTGAGAGACGACAGAGAGAGACGGAGGGGGGGTGAGAGAGAGAGAGAGAGAGAGAGAGAGAGAGGGTTGAGAGACGACAGAGAGAGACGGAGGGGGGGTGAGAGAGAGGGAGGGAGGGGGGGGGTGAGAGAGAGGGAGGGAGGGGGGGGTGAGAGAGAGGGAGGGAGGGGGGGTTAGAGAGCGGGAGGGAGAGTATTTGTTTGTTGTTGTGTGTGTTGTGTGTTTACAGTGTGTCTGCTGTTTGTTTGTTGTTTGTTGTGAGTTTGTTTGGTTAGATTTAGTTGGTGCTGTTTGGTGTTTGGCTGGAGTTGGAGAGTCTTGTACAAAGCGGATGAATCGGCGTCTCCGGTGTTTCCTCGGCTCCTATTCCTCCCCAGAGATCACAATAAGGGAATAATGGAAAATATCCTGCCCACCTTCACTCTCCTCTCTTTCTCCCCCACTTCCTCCCTCTCTCTCTCTCTCTCCCCCTCCCTCTCGCTCTCTCTCTCCCTCCCCCCTCGCTCTCTCTCTCTCTCGCTCTCTCTCACCCTCCCTCACCCCCCCCTCTCTCTCTCGCTCTCTCTCACCCTCCCTCTCTCTCTCGCTCTCTCTCTTTCTCTCTCTCACCCCCCCTCTCCCTCTCCCTCTCCCTCTCTCTCTCTCTCTCTCTCCACAGCTCCATGCCTCTCTACAAAGGAAGCAGGAGGAGATCTCAGGTTTGAAGGAGAAGAACGCTCAGCTGAAGGCACTGGTGGAGCAGGCAGAGCATTTCGCCTCGTTACTGGGTGTAAGTCACACTTTAAATAACGTCCGACTGACTCCTGACTCTCTGGACTCCTGCTCCCTCAGCGTTTCTTGTGAAATGACCCACAGTGACCCGGGTCCAGGTGAAGCGCTTGATGAATATGTAGCTGTGGTTTAACTCCCAGGTTTTTCCCAAAGCTACACAGAAAAATGTTTAAGAACACGATCACAAAAGACTGAGGCTGGGAAATGATCTAAACACAGTTCTCACTGCTCTGCGTTGAGCAACTCTGCGGCTCCTGAGTGGCGCAACTCTGTAACGGCCCACTTCTCAAGACCAAGCGTTTAGTGACATTCTCCACAGCCAGGGGGCGCCGCAGCAGCCACATTAACACTCTCACCCTCAGCAGCACATGACTCCTGCTTCTGCTCTTCTGTTTCCTTTTTTCTTCAAGGTTCTCAGGCCTCAGCGTGTGAAAGGGTGTGTGTCAGACCCGGCCTCTGAACGCCGCTCCAGCGCTGAGACGCCACACAGGCATTTCACCGCCTCAGAGGAACACGGCCCGGCGAATACGCAGCGGCAAGTCGGGTCCAACACACAGCGAGTGAAGAGGCATCTATGGGCAGCTGGCTGCGATTCGGGCATTAACTCCAACCCTCACCGTCATTCCCGCTCAAGACGTCCTTCCCGTGGTGCTCACTCCGACGTTTCCGAACCTTACATCTCCTCGACGGGATCTGATCCTGAACCCTACGCCACAAGTTCAGAGCATGATCCCTACTCCTGGAGATCTGACTCTGGAACCTACTCAAGAAACTCGGAGCACGACCACAATGCTCCTTCAAAAACACGTGGACACGAGGCCGCAAGAAGTTCTGATCTGGACGTCTACGTTAAAACATCTAAGCACAATACTGTCTTTGAACCTTCTGACCAGGAGTTCCATTGCCCTTCTCTGGACTCCTACTCAGAAAGTTCTGTCCATGAGCTCGCCTCCTGGTCCAGACGTGCTGAGCATCCCTTTTCTAAACCCTGCGCCCATGATTCCTACTCCAAAGGTTCTGACCTTCACTCCTTCACAAGCGCCGAATACGACCCTTCAGGGACCTGCTGGAGAGGTTCTGGCACTGAAGTGTCCTCCAGCAGTGCAAAGGGTTCCACTGGAGAAAACCAAGGTCCAAAAAGACTGAGACTGGACCAAGACCGTCTTCAGCCGGACACCGACTCCAATCCAGAGACTAGCCTCGGTCTGAATCCAGACCCTGAACACGTCTCATTACCATCAGCCGAAAACTCGTCTCCAAATCCGTCCGGAACCACAGAGGTCCAAGTGTACGGGTCTTTCCATGGGTTGAAGGTGGTGATGACCTCTGAGCCTTCAGACTGTAGAGAAGAAGAGGCGGTCTGTTTCAGAACCTCCATCAGAGAGCACAGCACGGTCAGGACCAACGTGTTCCCCCACGGCAAAACCTTCACGTCCCACACACCTGACGGCAGCTGCAGGTTCCTCTGGGTTCCACACCAGAGCTGAACCAGTTCCTCTTTTCACAGATGTTTGCTTCAGATAAAATATTTACATAAAGCCTATTAGCCGGGGCTCTTATCGGGTTTGGGCACCTTCAGAGGAGGTCTAATGTCCTCTGTGAAATAAACAACTGTCCATTTCTTTAATATAATCACGTTTGTTGTATTTAAGAGTCATAGTTTGTTGTAGTTGGAAACCAAGGGTTAAAATATATTGTCCAAACAGGATGTCTCTGGTATGTAGTTTGGTTAGAACTTCACCAGCTGAACGTCTGTGACCCGCTTTGGTCCAAACCCCACGAGCCCCACAGCAGTGTTCTCCCCCTGTGTAAACAGCCCCTGTTCAGAACGCCCGCTTTCAGCACCTGTTCCTTTAAATGATAATGAGCCGCTCGCTGTTCACCCCGACCCCGAGCGCACAGCAGTGAGGAGCGAGGAGCAGAAGCTCTGGTTTTTAGCCGTTTTCACTCTGTTCTCTTTCTTCTCCGTTTTTACTCAGTGCTCTTATTTCTCCGCGCTCGTTGTGTCTGTTTTGCTGAGTTTAACCTCGTCTTTGTGCTCTCACATAAACACGGGTCCAGCGCTGTGATTGGACAGACTCAGACGAGGGGGCGGGGCCATTCTAAAGTCTCTGCACTTGACGTCAGAAGCGGAGCAGGATCAGAACGACTCGTTTTATCCTGTGTTTTCAGACTCAGGCGGCGCACAGAGTATTAAATAAAATGTATAGAATGTCTTTTACAAACATATTTGTTTTTATATACAATTTTTTATTCTGTAATGAACGTAAATATGAATCTGTAAATCTCTGTTAACATTAGTGATATATTCTCACATTCACTATAAGAAATTCATTTCCTGAACTCGCTGTAGTCAGGGTTTGTCTGGAATTACTGCAGAGGTGTCACATCTAACACAGTGTGACTCGTTATTGTGAACTCAAAATGTGTTAAAGATGACACCCGAAACATTCATTGTGACACATGATCAGTGAGATACAACCATGAAAACAGGACACGGTCATCTGACACCGTCACCTTCTTTTAAAGCAACACTAGGTAGTATTTTTACCTTAAAATTAAAGCTTCAAAATCACTGTGATGCTCCACTGAGCCGTGACAGGGAGAACAGTCCCTCTGTTTTTACTGCTCTGGACACAGCACTGCAGAAACTGCACTATGTATCTTGTGGAGGAGGGTAGGAAAACACCACTCTTTCTCCGCTGCCTGACTTCAGATCAGTGCTGTAAATGTGTCTTTACACTCATCAACTGTAGGGGGAGCCCAGGAGCGAAAATACCAAATCTTACCTACTGTTGCTTTAATCATTAAGGGTTCACAGCGTCAGTCGGAGGGTAAATGTGTTTATTGAAGCAGGTGATGCAACAGCAATGTTTCAGATTTAAAGGGGAGCTCCACAGACCTTTAAAACCATCTCCATGGTTAAATGTATGAGATGTAAACACAGTGACAGCGAGTGGGTTCTGTTTGGTTTAGTGTGAAATGCTCTGTTCCAGAGAAACGTCCAGAGTCAGGATCCTGAACAATGGTGTTGAATGGAACCGGACGTCCTCCTGTAAAACCTTCTCAAAGACAGTGAGGACAGTAGCTGGTGCTGGACACACTGCTGATGTCTGACCTTAGTTTTCAGAAGCTCAGGGTCTAACGTGGGTACAGGACTCTGCTGGGAGCTGGGAGGTCAAACAGTCCTCCAGATGAATCATGGTTTTCCCTCATCACCATCATCAGTACAGAGTTCTTTAGACGTGTGGAGACCTCTGCTGGTTGTGGAGCGGGATTAAAGGCAGCACTGCTGTTGTAAACATGGAGACGTCCAGTTCCATTCACCACCACTGGAAAGAACCGTCCCCAACATCTCTACAATCAAACGCTTCCCTCCACACGGTCCCCGCCCCTGTGTTTACATCTCAGACACTGAACTGTGAAGACATCTCTGTGGGATTCCTCTTCAAAATTCCAGCCTGGGCTTTAACACTTCAGATAAATGACATCTTTGGTAAAGTTCCCGTTAACAATGAGATCCTCGAAAACAAACAGCATCACACATAAAGAAGCTGAGTTTTACAGCAGTGTAGTGAACGTCATCATCCCGCCCCTTGTTTCTGATGTGGACGAGTCACTATGGCTTCACGGGTCCAGTGTCGGCTGCTCCAGGCTACAGTGTGGAGAATAGAGACAGTCTCTAGGTGGCGATGGAGGTTCAGGTGTCGTCCAGAAAGATCTGCCTGTCCATAGCTTTTAAAACTCCTGCGGAAAAAGACGCCTGCGACAGAAGGAACGCAAACAAATTAACATCAAATAAAATAAACACATGAATCAGTGTATTACTGTTGTTTGCAGTGACTTTATTCACATCATTTTATTAAATAACCTCCAAATTAAAAACACGTATCTCCCAAAATAGTAACTTTACTTTACTTTAGTAAAAAACCTTCTTAACTTTCAGAGGAAGTCAATGTAAAAAGATGTAAATCAGAGTCATTTTGTAGCGTTTCTATTGGTTCATTCATCACCAAACTTTCACACAGTGTGAAGAACAGCTGCCGTGTTCAAAAGGACTTATAAACTTAAACATGCTGGTTCTACAAGGGTTCTTTAACAAAGAAAATGGTTCTATATTGAACCCTGAACCTTTGAAGAACCTTCTGCTTGATTAAAGGGTCCGCTGCATCATGAAGGTGTTCTACAGATTAACGGAGAGTGTGTTATAGATTGTTCTACTCAGCACCTTTTAGAAAAGGGTTCTATTCGACACCAAATACAGCGTTCTATATAGAACCATTTTCTTTACTAAAGAACCCTTGTAGAACCATCGTTTTTAAGTGTGTATTCAACAAAATGGACAAAAATGGAGATGTGTTTTTTAAAACTGGACAGCGGTGATATATAAAGCGTCTGTCAGGTTTGGGGAGTTGGCGACCTCTCTGGTAGAAATGTGTAACTGCACAAAACATGTGGAAGAACATAATGTAAAGTGGGTTGTGCCGTGTTACATTTATGTAATTTTTCAAGCATCAAATATTCGTGTCCCACACACACACTGAAGGCAGGGTGTGTATTAAGGGGGAGGGGTGTAATCTTATCGCTCACTCTCATTGGTTCTGTGGAAGTCCTGATGTCACATATGACAAATTCAGCCCCACCCACTAAAATCCAACAGAGGAAGACTGATAAAAAGTTGATAAAATAATCTGTAACATCTCTGTGAAGAGAAACGCCTGTATCATGCTCAGTTTGCTGCACATTCACCACCACAGAGAGACAGAGGTCAGAAGAGAAGTGAGACAACATGAGGACGGTGGCCTTAAGGCGTCCAAAGCCTGGAGATTCTTCCTGAAGGGGCTGTACCTGTGAGTTAGTATCGAATGACACTGTATCCCGGTTCTGCTATCGTGGAATATGTCACGTCCCCTAAAAGAGAAGGAATGGTACAGGATTCATTAATGCACCACCACTAAAACACCACCTTCTGTGTGGAGAAAAGTAATGAGAATGTTTTCCTACCTTCTGTGTTTGTTGGTAGAGGCACTGGTCCTCTCCTAAAATCAGAAAACAACAAGCAGTGGACAGATCAGACTTCTAAAATTCAGGAAACAAGACGATAAAAGCGTATAATTTATATCTTAGCATTCCACCTTAAATGGGGCGTCCATTACATTCCAGCACCTAAGAATATCAACTGAATGTTCATTTCCATGTTTAATAGTGCAGCACTTACATTTCAGACCTAGTCTAGAGAATGTAACTGCTGCACCATTTAAGGTGGAACAGAATATTTAAATAAGAAGGCTGTGCACGGTAATGTAACTGCTGCACCATTTAAGGTGGAATAGAATATTTAAATAAGAAGGCTATGCACAGTAATGTGACTGCTGCACCATTTAAGGTGGAATAGAATATTTAAATAAGAAGGCTATGCACAGTAATGTGACTGCTGCACCATTTAAGGTGGAATGGATATTTACATAAGGCTAGGCACAGTAATGTGACTGCTGCACCATTTAAGGTGGAATAGAATATATAAATGAGAAGGCTATGCACAGTAATTTGACTGCTGCACCATTTAAGGTGGAATAGAATATTTAAATAAGAAGGCTATGCACATTAATGTAACTGCTGCACCATTTAAGGTGGAATAGAATATTTAAATAAGAAGCCTAGGCACAGTAATGTAACTGCTGCACCATTTAAGGTGGAATAGAATATTTAATAAGAAGGATAGGCACAGTAATGTAACCGCTGCACCATTTAAGGTGGAATGGAATATTTAAATAAGAAGGATGTGCACAGTAATGTGACTGCTGCACCATTTAAGGTGGAATAGATTATTTAAATAAGAAGGCTGTGCACGGTAATGTAACTGCTGCACCATTTAAGGTGGAATAGAATATTTAAATGAGAAGGCTATGCACAGTAATGTGACTGCTGCACCATTTAAGGTGGAATGGATATTTACATAAGGCTAGGCTCAGTAATGTGACTGCTGCACCATTTAAGGTGGAATAGAATATATAAATGAGAAGGTTATGCACAGTAATTTGACTGCTGCACCATTTAAGGTGGAATGGATATTTACATAAGGCTAGGCACAGTAATGTGACTGCTGCACCATTTAAGGTGGAATAGAATATTTAAATAAGAAGGCTAGGCACAGTAATGTAACTGCTGCACCATTTAAGGTGGAATAGAATATTTAATAAGAAGGATAGGCACAGTAATGTAACTGCTGCACCATTTAAGGTGGAATAGATTATTTAAATAAGAAGGCTATGCACAGTAATGTAATTGCTGCACCATTTAAGGTGGAATAGAATATTTAAATAAGAAGGATGTGCACAGTAATGTAACCGCTGCACCATTTAAGGTGGAATAGAATATTTAATAAGAAGGATAGGCACAGTAATGTAACTGCTGCACCATTTAAGGTGGAATAGATTATTTAAATAAGAAGGCTATGCACAGTAATGTAATTGCTGCACCATTTAAGGTGGAATAGAATATTTAAATAAGAAGGATGTGCACAGTAATGTGACTGCTGCACCATTTAAGGTGGAATAGATTATTTAAATAAGAAGGCTGTGCACAGTAATGTAATTGCTGCACCATTTAAGGTGGAATAGAATATTTAAATAAGAAGGCTTTGCACAGTAATGTGACTGCTGCACCATTTAAGGTGCAATGGAATATTTACATAAGAAGGCTTTGCACAGTAATGTAACTGCTGCACCATTTAAGGTGGAATAGAATATTTAAATAAGAAGGATGTGCACAGTAATGTAACTGCTGCACCATTTAAGGTGGAATAGAATATTTAATAAGAAGGATAGGCACAGTAATGTAACCGCTGCACCATTTAAGGTGGAATAGAATATTTAATAAGAAGGATAGGCACAGTAATGTAACTGCTGCACCATTTAAGGTGGAATAGATTATTTAAATAAGAAGGCTATGCACAGTAATGTAATTGCTGCACCATTTAAGGTGGAATAGAATATTTAAATAAGAAGGATGTGCACAGTAATGTGACTGCTGCACCATTTAAGGTGGAATAGATTATTTAAATAAGAAGGCTGTGCACAGTAATGTAATTGCTGCACCATTTAAGGTGGAATAGAATATTTAAATAAGAAGGCTTTGCACAGTAATGTGACTGCTGCACCATTTAAGGTGCAATGGAATATTTACATAAGAAGGCTTTGCACAGTAATGTAACTGCTGCACCATTTAAGGTGGAATAGAATATTTAATAAGAAGGATAGGCACAGTAATGTAACCGCTGCACCATTTAAGGTGGAATAGAATATTTAATAAGAAGGATAGGCACAGTAATGTAACTGCTGCACCATTTAAGGTGGAATAGATTATTTAAATAAGAAGGCTGTGCACAGTAATGTAATTGCTGCACCATTTAAGGTGGAATAGAATATTTAAATAAGAAGGATGTGCACAGTAATGTGACTGCTGCACCATTTAAGGTGGAATAGATTATTTAAATAAGAAGGCTGTGCACAGTAATGTAACTGCTGCACCATTTAAGGTGGAATAGAATATTTAATAAGAAGGATAGGCACAGTAATGTAACTGCTGCACCATTTAAGGTGGAATAGAATATTTAATAAGAAGGCTAGGCACAGTAACGTAACTGCTGTACAATTTAAGGTGGAATGGAATATTTACATAAGAAGGCTAAGCACAGTAATGTAACACTGCACCATTTAAGGTGCAATGGAATATTTACATAAGAAGGCTAGGCACAGTAATGTAACTGCTGTACAATTTAAGGTGGAATGGAATATTTACATAAGAAGGCTAAGCACAGTAATGTAACTGCTGCACCATTTAAGGTGGTATGGAATATTTACATAAGAAGGCTGTGCACAGTAATGTAACTGCTGCACCATTTAAGGTGGAATGAAATATTTACATAAGAAGGCTAAGCTCAGTAATGTAACTGCTGCACCATTTAAGGTGGAATGGAATATTTACATAAGAAGGCTAAGCACAGTAATGTAACTGCTGCACCATTTAAGGTGGAATGGAATATTTACATAAGAAGGCTGTGCACAGTAATGTAACTGCTGCACCATTTAAGGTGGTATGGAATATTTACATAAGAAGGCTAAGCTCAGTAATGTAACTGCTGCACCATTTAAGGTGGAATGGAATATTTACATAAGAAGGCTAAGCACAGTAATGTAACTGCTGCACCATTTAAGGTGGAATGGAATATTTACATAAGAAGGCTGTGCACAGTAATGTAACTGCTGCACCATTTAAGGTGGAATGGAATATTTACATAAGAAGGCTGTGCACAGTAATGTAACTGCTGCACCATTTAAGGTGGAATGGAATATTTACATAAGAAGGCTAGGCACAGTAACGTAACCGCTGCTCAATTTAAGGTGGAATGGAATATTTACATAAGAAGGCTGTGCACAGTAATGTAACCGCTGCACCATTTAAGGTGGTATGGAATATTTACATAAGAAGGCTAAGCTCAGTAATGTAACTGCTGCACCATTTAAGGTGGAATGGAATATTTACATAAGAAGGCTAAGCACAGTAATGTAACTGCTGCACCATTTAAGGTGGAATGGAATATTTACATAAGAAGGCTAAGCACAGTAATGTAACTGCTGCACCATTTAAGGTGGAATGGAATATTTACATAAGAAGGCTGTGCACAGTAATGTAACTGCTGCACCATTTAAGGTGGAATGGAATATTTACATAAGAAGGCTAGGCACAGTAACGTAACCGCTGCCCAATTTAAGGTGGAATGGAATATTTACATAAGAAGGCTAGGCACAGTAATGTGACTGCTGCACCATTTAAGGTGGAGGGGAATATCTAAATAAGAAACTTAGGCATTGGAATGTAACTGCTGCATGAATTGATTTGGAAAGGAAAATTTTAAAAAGTATCATATGCATCAGAATAAAACTGCACTGTTTAAGTTGTGTAGGTGTATGAAAAAATAAACTTTTAAAGTGGAACAAAAAATTGTAATAAAATAAACCACATAATAAAGTCACATAAATCCACTTTCAGTTTGTTATATTTTGCAATGCGCTGCACTGTAGCTAACGCTGGTCACTTCTCGAATTCAGTCTCTATTTTATTCTGATGCTTTTCTTATTCCAACTGAATCTGAAGCTTTCGGCTGGATGTTTTTGTAGCATAAATTTCAGTGTCTTTACTAATGATTCCTATGGGCCACTGACCTGGAGAAGGACGGCAGCTGTCTGCTCTGAGTTGCTCTCTGATTGGTGTAAAAGTTCTCATACAGTACAGGAGCTGTGGAGACATCAATACATGGAAGTTATCATTATTTGAATAGAACAGTTAATAAAAATAAAGTTCCCCCATTATCCTGTATGTATCTGATCGAACGTGATGTTACTGTGTGAAGTTTTCTTAATCCTTGTGTGATGTTTGTGCTTTTGTTCCTTACCCTTTGTCAGATTGTTTTTTTAAACAGTGGGTTTTTAAAGCAGTATTTATAAATCGACACTTAACTTTGGCTAACATCACCTACAAGTTCTTTAACCCATAAGAGCCTGTGCTGATGTGTGTGTCACAAACACCCTTTAAAGTCTGGAAGGTTCTCTACACAGCTTTATCCTTCATTTTAAACCATGACATGTGCTGAACGTCCTGGATGCAGTCACATGACAGTGTGTGAGTGTGTGTACGTGTTCTTTTACAGAATGACGGTGTGCTTCATGATGACACCCAGACCATAGAAATGTTTACGTTAGAAGTATATTTTTGTTTCTAAAAATGGGTTCCGACAATTCTAACTACTCAAATGCTTTAGAGGTGTGTCCTGTGTCACATACGACACTCTGATCCCAGTTCAGGAACAAAATGTTGTTGTGGTGTGTGTTACATTGGGTTTTTAACCCCAAAATAATTACAGAATACGGCAAGAAATGTGAACAATTGTGTTCCATGTAGCTTCTTTGGTCTGTTTTATATTTCTCATAATTTGGCTTCATGGTGACATGGCTCTGGACTCTTATGGGTTAAAGAAAAGGTATTATTCTATAGGTAGTGTCTCTGTCACAGCTCCAGGGACCTAGAGGTTGTGGGTTCGAGTCCCGCTCCGTCTGACTGTCTGTGAGGAGTGTGGTGTGTTCCCCCTGTGTCTGCGTGGGTTTCCTCCGGGTGACTGTCTGTGAGGAGTGTGGTGTGTTCTCTCTGTGTCTGCGTGGGTTTCCTCCAGGTGATTGTCTGTGAGGAGTGTGGTGTGTTCTCCCTGTGTCTGCGTGGGCTTCCTCCAGGTGACTGTCTGTGAGGAGTGTGGTGTGTTCTCCCTGTGTCTGCGTGGGCTTCCTCCAGGTGACTGTCTGTGAGGAGTGTGGTGTGTTCTCCCTGTGTCTGCGTGGGCTTCTTCCAGGTGACTGTCTGTGAGGAGTGTGGTGTGTTCTCTCTGTGTCTGTGTGGGTTACCTCCGGGTGACTGTCTGTGAGGAGTGTGGTGTGTTCTCTCTGTGTCTGCGTGGGTTTCCTCCAGGTGACTGTCTGTGAGGAGTGTGGTGTGTTCTCTCTGTGTCTGCGTGGGCTTCCTCCAGGTGACTGTCTGTGAGGAGTTGGTGTGTTCTCTCTGTGTCTGTGTGGGTTTCCTCCGGGTGCTCCGGTTTCCTCCCACGCTCCAAAAACACACGTTGGTAGGTGGATCGGAGGCTCAAAACTGTCCGTAGGTGTGAGTGTGTGAGTGTGTGTCGCCCTGTGAAGGACTGGCGCCCCCTCCAGGGTGTGTTCCTGCCTTGCACCCACTTCCGGGTAGGAG
Source organism: Hoplias malabaricus (assembly GCF_029633855.1). Taxonomy (NCBI): domain Eukaryota; kingdom Metazoa; phylum Chordata; class Actinopteri; order Characiformes; family Erythrinidae; genus Hoplias; species Hoplias malabaricus. Next base: position 1,462,186 of record NC_089817.1, read on the forward strand.
AATCGTGCTCCGGACCCATCGCCGCCCTGAACTGGATAAGGACTACAGACAATGAATGAATGAAATGTCCCCCTGTGTTGACCCTGTCATCAGGAGGTTTTTTAGAGGCTTAAGGCATGTGTTCACTGTGTGTGGTTCATTCATTTTCTGTAAAAACTTCATCGTGATCAGGTTAACAGTGGGTCCAGAACCCACCCGGGATCATTGAGTGCTGGGCAGGAACACATCCAGGACAGGGCACCAGTCTGTTTTTGTGTGTGTGTGTGTGTGTGTGTGTGTTTGACCTGGTGGTTTGTCTCCAGTTCTCCTCAGATTAATGAAGTGCTCGATATCTTCCTGAATGTCACACTGTTCTAGAGACTTCCTCACTTCCTCATAGAGCTGCAGCCAGAACACACACACACACACACACACAAACACGCACAATGAACCAAAACATGCCAGTGCGACATATCAAGTGATGCAGAGGAATGTTCTGTTGATGAGGAAGTTATTTATTGAACATATTTAATGCCTGTAAAAGGAAGTCTACTGCGAATGGCACAAACTAAAAATACACCCCACATTCTTCCACTGAGAACTTTAGAGAGCCTTCATCTGCAAGAAGTGAAGAGAAACTGCTGAGACATACAGAGCACCAACAGAGGAACGGCGCTGTGGACCTATCAGAGCAGTGTAGTTTATAATCTCTATCAGTCACCTGACAATATCCACAGACTCAGAGACAGTAGCTCATCTGTCGCTGCACAGTGTGTGTCGCTCGTCCTCTAGTCCTTCATCAGTGACACAGGACGCTGTCGGCTGGATGTTTTTGGTCGGTGGACTGTTCTCGGTCCAGACACTGAGGGGTTTAAAAACTCCAGCAGCACTGCTGTGTCTGATCCACTCTACACCAGCACAACACACACTAACACACCACCACCACGTCAGTGTCACTGCAGCGCTGAGAATGATCCACCACCACATCACATCCATGGTCGTAACTAGAGGACACCGAGGACCGTGTTTTGTTTTTTACGTTTTCCCATTCTCCCATATTTCCCACGAGTTTTAGACAGATTTTAGTCTGGATATTTTTTTTCGTGGGACCTGGCAACCCTGCTCTAACACAATTTAAACTACTAACCGTGTTTAAGCGCTTGTTGAGAGGTATGTTATGTATATATCACAGACTAACGACAGAAACGTGGGGGCTTTGTGAGGTCAAATCGAAGGTTTAGTCAGAAACGTGTGTGTTATCGTAAGATATTTCCAGCTTTAAACAGTTATTATTAAAGCAATCTGATATGACATAATCTATGCAGTGCATTATAAGAACACACACTGTTTTAATTACTGCATTAACACAGTTATTTTGATTGATCTTGCTGTATATTACTAATGTTATTACTAATAATACACTGCATGGTCATTAGATACAACTGTGTAAATGCTAGTCATTAAAATAGTCCATGTTCTTATGTCCCAGTCCGACATGGATTACTACTGTATGTTTATTTTAATGTGGGGCTAAAGACGTAGTTCCTATATAAAAAGCCATAAGGCTCTGCTGGTTTTGTGACATCACAAAATCAGCTTCTGCGACTTATTTGTTAATTATGGTTTGACAATGATTCCTAAAATACCAATAGTATTAGTAAAGATACTAATACACTTTATTAGTGTGTGTGTGTGTGTTTGTGTGTGTGTCTTTACCTCGTCGCTGGTCACACACTGCTGTGAGAGCTGGTTAAGGTGAGTCCACACGACGTTTCTCAGAGTGCTGATCCGCTCTGCCTCCTGCTTCTCAAACACCTGCACAAACAACAACAAAGAGCTCATCTCAGAGTGTGTATACACACACTTCATATACATCATGAAGATACAGTACACGACCAAAAGATGGTGGACACCTCCTGTAATAGGAAGCGTACTGTGGCCATGACCACATCGCCCATTGACTTCTCTGTGTCTGTTAAAATGTGTAGTACATGTGCAGTACGATTAACAGGAAACTGCTGCCTTAGAGAGGGTCAAGAGTCACTCACACAAAAAAAAATAAGCCACAAAGGACCATCACGAACTCCACTCTGCTGCAAAACAGCTAATTTATTCACAACGAAAAGCCACATCCTCATGACATACGCGTGCTCTGGCTGTGAACATTAAAGGCAGTGTGAGTGCAGGCCGGTGGGGGAGTGGGGAGGGGGCGGGGCAATCGTGCTCAGGCACGGTACGAGGCTCTCACAATAGGACGATACCAGCAGGTAATCAGTGGAGCCACAGTGAGCGAGAGGAGTCATGTTGCTCTACACTGAGAGTAGTGAGGCCCCGGAGGGTACAGCACAGAGTGAACACACCACTCAAACATCAGAAATAAATGCAGAATAAAAAGGTTTTAGAGGGTAGACCATCACTTTTGGGGCTTTTCCACGGCATGGAACCTACACGATTCAACTCGGCTCTTTTGATTTTTCACTCACCAAATCTGATCCTGGGTTCTTTTTCAGTCCCTGCTCTCGCCAGGTTCCAGCTGAGCCGAGTCGGTACTAAATGTAAACCCTGCAGAGCTCTGATTGGCCGGAGAGACCTGTCAATCACCACGAAAGAGCTCAGAGCTCCAGCAGAAACTCGCCGCTTGTAAAATCTCTGAACTTACAGCAGCTTTCACATTTGTTTTTATGCGACTCTCAGCAGCAGCTCGAGGGGGGGATTTAAAAAGGTTCAAACGCTCCTTGGGTCGGTGGCTGAGAAAAATCTCCAGCGAAAGCTGAACGTGTAACAAACTGATCTGTGAGAACTGGGGTGGAGCTGTGTTTAGTCCAAACAACACACCACACAACGAGTAAACAGCGCCTGACTTTACTGCCCACGATGTTGAGCTTTTCAAGCCCCGGTTTCCGTTGGAGACAGGGCTTTGTAACGTCACTGGCTCCATGTCACAGCAGAGCTGTGGGTGTGGAAAAGCTAAAAGCGAGTCGAGTCGTGTTGAGCCGATCCCACGCAGTGGAAAATCACCATTTGATGGGTTTAACTCAAGGAAGGTAACAGCTGTGCACATTTTCTGCTGAAAAGACGGTCTAAAAACTGTATGCTCATTATTATTTATCCTCATTATTACTTTATCAACAATTGGTTACGGATCTGGGATGGATCCATCACACAGTCTGGGTCCGTTTGGTGATGCCTGCGTTAGGCTGAAGTGTGGCTGCTCTAGAGAAGGTCTAGTTTTCTGAGGCATTTCATCACCTAATCATTAGTTATTATAAGATCTGTGGCCGCACGCTGCGACAGGATTCGACTGCGTTTCACAATCCGCTGTAAAAGCACCGCTGAATTCCACACGGAAATAAACCTCTCCTGCTGCAGTGGGAGAAGTGACTGAATATTTAATCACCTGTAAATGGGCTTATTAATGTTCCGGGTCGAAGGAAGTGAAGGAATGAATGAATGAAAGTGTGTGTTGAGTGTGTGTGGAGTGTGTTTGCCTGTAAACGAAGTGTGTTTCTCACCTCACAGGCTTTAACATGTTCATTCAGCCACTCCTCTCGAACCTTCGACAGCACACACACATTCTGATTATACACTCTGTCTGTCGGGATACAACACACACACACAGACACACACACACACAGAGAGCAAGAATTACACTTTAGATCAGAGCATATTTAATAGATAAATGTTGAGTTATTTATTTTACAATGAAAATCCTCCTCACCTGCTTCTTCTGCCGACTGCTTCGCCTGCTGAGCTTTAGCATAGAGCTAGAGAGAGAGAGAGAGAGAGAGAGAGAGAGAGATAGAAACAAAGAGAGAGAGAAAGGGAAAGGAGAGAAAGAAAATAAAAATGAACACACATTTTATAAATATATATATATATATATATATATATATAGAGAGAGAGAGAGAGAGAGTAGTAGTCCTGAATCAGTTGTAGCAAATTGTGTAGTTGTGTGTATTGTGTAATTGTGTAGTTGTGTATTGTTGTATTGTGTAATTGTGTGTATTGTGTAATTGTGTAGTTGTGTAATTGTGTAGTTGTGTGTATTGTGTAATTGTGTGTATTGTGTAATTGTGTAGTTGTGTATTGTGTAATTGTGTATTGTTGTATTGTGTAGTGTAATTGTGTAGTTGTGTGTATTGTGTATTGTGTAATTGTGTATTGTTGTATTGTGTAATTGTGTATTGTTGTATTGTGTAGTTGTGTGTATTGTGTAATTGTGTAGTTGTCTGTATTGTGTAATTGTGTAGTTGTCTGTATTGTGTTATTGTGTATTGTGTAATTGTGTAGTTGTGTGTATTGTGTAGTTGTGTGTATTGTGTAATTGTGTAGTTGTGTGTATTGTGTATTGTGTAGTTGTGTGTATTGTGTAGTTGTGTGTATTGTGTAATTGTGTATTGTGTAATTGTGTATTGTGTAGTTGTGTGCATTGTGTAGTTGTGTGCATTGTGTAGTTGTGTGTATTGTGTAGTTGTGTATTGTGTAGTTGTGTGTATTGTGTATTGTTGTATTGTGTAGTTGTGTGTATTGTGTAGTTGTGTGTATTGTGTAATTGTGTATTGTTGTATTGTGTAGTTGCGTGTATTGTGTAGTTGTGTGTATTGTGTAGTTGTATATTGTGTGTGTGTGACGGTCAGGACGTTGTGGTGAATGTCATTAGCTGCTGGTCCAAGTCAGGGTTTATTTACAGTCAATGGTTTAGTGGTCAAACTGTTTCCTGTTTAAATGCGTCTCAGAAATAAAAAAAATTCTTCCGCTCTGTTTCGGCTGAAACATTAACCCGTTTTACACTCCACAGTTTCACCAATAGGTGACAAAGCCCACAGTCACCACACCCAATGCCAAGTGTCAGCCAGAGCCAGTCAGCAATCTGAAGCCGTCCTTACACCCCAGCAGTGCAGGAAATAGCCTTCAGGCCATAAAGCTGTGTGCAGCTCTGAGTCACAGGTAGAGCCGGGCGATGTGAGCGCGAATCAGTATCACGATTCATTTAACATTTTACCTTGATTATGATTCATGAACGATAATTTAGTTGTTTGTCGTCTCACAGTTCACTGATGAGGCTTGTGCTGTAAACACACTCCGTCTCTGCGCCTGAGCCGTGCTCTGTTCGTATTCGGTGTGTGATTGTGTTCAGTGTGAAACAGACCAGGGGCTTCACTTTGGTCTGAAACTGGATTTTCTCGGTGTTTACATTTGACTTTGTCTTCATTAAAGTTAAAACACGTCCAAACCACAGACGCAGCGTTTTTCTTTGGTACGAGCCGCTCCAGTCGCACGATCCGCCTCCGTGTTTAGGTTCTCCTCCACGTGGCAGACTGGACGGGGCAGAGTCACGTGACTACAGCACGGTAGTGTTGTTTTAAACAAAGAGTAAATAATAACACAGTGAGGACATCAAAAAAAAGGATGAACAGAATTTTAAAAAAGGAAAAGGGTATTTGAAATAAATGATGAGGTTTCAGTGGGTTTATACACTGTGTCCCAGACTGACCCCGCGATCACAGGCTTTTAACAGACCCTTCTTTATTATTAAAGAATAATAATAATAATATAATAATAATAATAATAATAATAATAATAATAGAAATGGTAATGCCATTAATTACGGTTTACCAGAAGGAAACTGAGCCACAACCAGGTACTGGTCCAAACCCTGGTGCTAGGGAATCCCTGACCCCAGAGTCGGCGCTCTTAAGCAGTGAAATGTGGTCTACAGCTGTGTGTGTGACCGTAGACACAGACGGACCGCAGTGCGCCGTACCTTCTCCTGTTGCTTGGTGTTGTTGGTGGTGGCGCTTCTGTTCATCGTCTGTTCTGCTTCTTCTTTATCGCGACACTTCTGTTCGTACGTCTTCTTCGTCTGAGAAAACAAGGCGCGTAAAAAGATTAAACGTTAACCCTCACATGGAGCAGCATCTCACACACACCACAGGTCCAGAAGTGTGTCGATACCCTGGTCTAAATAATCTCAACAGAGAAGCAAGACACCACAGGAGAACAGAGAGAAGGGGGCTAAAGAAGTATGCAGAACAACAGACAGACTACTGTCTGTAATTGTAGAGGTACATAGTGCTCCATTGGTGTCAGTGGAGCTGAGGGAATGCAAAGTGAATATATGGTGTCTCGGTGGGTCCGAAGCCTACCTAGAATCACTGGGCGCAATACAGGAACACACCCTGAAGGGGGCGGCAGTCCTTCACAGGGAGACACACACTCACACATTCACTCACACACTCACACCTACGGACACTTTTGAGTCTCCACTCCACCTACAAATGTGTGTTTTTGGACTGTGGGAAGAAAACCGGAGCACCCGGAGGAAACCCACGCAGACACAGAGAGAACACACCACACTCCTCACAGACAGTCACCCGGAGGAAACCCACGCAGACACAGAGAGAACACACCACACTCCTCACAGACAGTCACCCGGAGGAAACCTACGCAGACACAGAGAGAACACACCACACTCCTCACAGACAGTCACCCGGAGGAAACCCACGCAGACACAGAGAGAACACACCACACTCCTCACACAGTCACCCAGAGGAAACCTACGCAGACACAGGGAGAACACACCACACTCCTCACAGACAGTCACCCGGAGGAAACCCACGCAGACACAGAGAGAACACTATTTAATAAGCAGTAATGCAATAACCGTTAAATAACAGATAGAAAGAAAGAGATAACAGAAAAGAGTGTGTTGTAATTGTTTTGAATTTGAAACACTCTAGATTTTCTTTTCTTGTAGTTTCTGAGGACAAAGATGTGTGAGTGACTGAGTGAGTGTGTGAAACTGTCCACAGGTGTGAGTGACTGGGTGAATGTGTGAGTGACTGGGTGAGTGTGTGAGTGACAGGTGTGAGTGTGTGAGTGACTGGGTGAGTGTGTGAGTGATCAGAAAGAATGAAAAGTTAATTATGAATGTATCAAACTAAATCATCATCATCTTCTTTGCTGCTTAAACCATTTCAGAGTTGTGTTTCAAACTAAATCTGACTGAAAAAAGATTCAGAAATGGATCACGATAAAGTTAGAGCACATTATCAATTTAATAATTTACTTTAAAGACTGCTCCTGAAAAAAAATAATTAAATCTACCCACGAGACACACTTGCAACTTTCTTGTCAGCAAACAACCACTGACCACGATCTTACAGAAGTTCAGTATCCATGGAAAGGGAACACACACACACACACACACACACACACACACAAAGAAGAGAGGAAGCTGAAATGAGGTCTCATGCAAGTTCAAATTTTCCAATTGAGGAATAACAGAACTCATAATCAGAGGAAGTCTGTCACAAACTCCACAAAACACTGAACCTGAGTTCATGATTATCAATGTAAGGCTGAGCATGCCCAGTGCACAGTGGTACTAGAGGTGCCCCCCAGAGGCTTGTGGAGCAGTGGAACGGTGTTCTCTGGAGAGCTGGAGCTCCATCAACACTTCTGAGACCAGATGGAGTGGTGTTTGAGAAGCGGAAACAGGATCTGACGTAAAGTCTTCCCACAGGAGTCCAGACTGTAATCACTCTTCTGAAGGGTTGTAATCCTGTGTGTAATCTGTGTCAGAGGAATTACAACCTGCATCGACCAATCATATTTCAGGATCAGGAATTATATCCCACTGTCTCCTCTGGGTTCAGCTAATCCGACTCAAACCAGGCTTGGTTCTGAAATCTCCTGGTTTGCTTTTAAGGCGTTGCCTAATTACAGTGTGATATTTTTATTCCACCTTAAACACGAGTGCAGCTCTCTGTCACTTCCTTTTACTGCTGTGTAAATCAGTTACTGATATTCACTTCCTCCACAGTGCTCTTCCACTCCATTTACAGTGCACTGTTCATAAATAACCGGACACTGACACAGCTCTCAGCACCTTGTCCCTGTGCACTCTGGGTTTTAAATACACAACGCTGCAGAGTCAGAGGGTTATTAGGTTATTAGCCTATTTTAGAAAAACGTTTGATACATAAAACAAACCACATAGGAACCATTTGTATACATCATTCAGCTACAAAATTAAAACCACAAACAAGTGAGTACCACTGATAACCACACCGTCACAACTCTCACAGCGAACACACACTCTGATAGAACCAGGTCAGAACACACATCGCTGAAAGGGTTAACTCCGCTCTGACAGAACCGGGTCAGAACACTCACCGCTGAAAGAGTTAACTCTGCTCTGATAGAACCGGGTCAGAACACCACACCGCTGAAAGAGTTAACTCCTCTCTGATAGAACCGGGTCAGAACACACACCGCTGAAAGGGTTAACTCTGCTCTGACAGAACCAGGTCAGAACACGCACCGCTGAAAGAGTTAACTCCGCTCTGACAGAACCGGGTCAGAACACGCACCGCTGAAAGAGTTAACTCCTTTCTGATAGAACCGGGTCAGAACACTCACCGCTGAAAGAGTTAACTCTGCTCTGATAGAACCGGGTCAGAACACGCACCGCTGAAAGAGTTAACTCTGCTCTGATAGAACCGGGTCAGAACACCACACCCCTGAAAGAGTTAACTCCTCTCTGATAGAACCGGGTCAGAACACACACCGCTGAAAGGGTTAACTCCGCTCTGATAGAACCAGGTCAGAACACACACCGCTGAAAGGGTTAACTTCGCTCTGATAGAACCGGGTCAAAACACGCACAGCTGAAAAAGAGTTAACTCCACTCTGATAGAACCGGGTCAGAACACACACCGCTGAAAGGGTTAACTCCTCTCTGATAGAACCGGGTCAGAACACGCACCGCTGAAAGAGTTAACTCCACTCTGATAGAACCGGGTCAGAACACTCACCGCTGAAAGAGTTAACTCTGCTCTGATAGAACCGGGTCAGAACACGCACCGCTGAAAGAGTTAACTCTGCTCTGATAGAACCGGGTCAGAACACCACACCCCTGAAAGAGTTAACTCCTCTCTGATAGAACCAGGTCAGAACACACACCGCTGAAAGAGTTAACTCCACTCTGATAGAACCGGGTCAGAACACTCACCGCTGAAAGAGTTAACTCTGCTCTGATAGAACCGGGTCAGAACACGCACCGCTGAAAGAGTTAACTCTGCTCTGATAGAACCGGGTCAGAACACGCACCGCTGAAAGAGTTAACTCTGTTCTGATAGAACCAGGTCAGAACACACACCGCTGAAAGGGTTAACTCCGCTCTGATAGAACCGGGTCAGAACACTCACCGCTGAAAGAGTTAACTCCGCTCTGATAGAACCGGGTCAGAACACCACACCCCTGAAAGAGTTAACTCCTCTCTGATAGAACCGGGTCAGAACACACACCGCTGAAAGGGTTAACTCCGCTCTGATAGAACCGGGTCAGAACACGCACCGCTGAAAAAGAGTTAACTCCACTCTGATAGAACCGGGTCAGAACACACACCGCTGAAAGGGTTAACTCCTCTCTGATAGAACCGGGTCAGAACACGCACCGCTGAAAGAGTTAACTCCACTCTGATAGAACCGGGTCAGAACACGCTGCTGATCCCTGTCATTATTTATATATATATATATATAAACCACATATCCCTTAGAGGAAACGGCTGGGCCCTGGTCGCTCTGTCGCCTGCTATGAGCGGACGCATGGGTAGAGCATCCTTTCTCAGGGTTCAGACACCAGCCTGAGGCGGGATGATAGAGTTTCTCTAAAGTTTCTGTTTGTTCTTGAGTGATTTAAGGTGATGGTGATTGGTTTGTCAGGGTGATTATGTATTTTATAACATGTGTAGAGTAATCTTAATGTGTAAGTTTCCTATTGGTTAGTTCTCCTGTCATGCTCCTGATTGGACACTTGTGAACAATCTTTGTGTAATGTAATTATTGTTTATTTTTTTTTAAATGTTTCATATCTTATGAGTTTGTTTGGTGACCTGTGTTCAGTTCCCTTCCTGCCGTACGCAATATAGCACATGTGTGCAGCCACAGGACAGCACTGACCCCAGCAGCAGCAAGTTCACCTGCAATCTTTACATTTGGTCATAAAATATACATCTTTATTAATAATTATTGGTTAAATTCTGCTGTAATTTTTATATAAAGTATTTAATGGACTAAAGGGCGTGTTCTCCCTGTGTCTGCGAGGGTTTCCTCCGGGTGACTGTCTGTGAGGAGTGTGGTGTGTTCTCCCTGTGTCTGCGAGGGTTTCCTCTGGGTGACTGTCTGTGAGGAGTGTGGTGTGTTCTCTCTGTGTCTGCGAGGGTTTCCTCCGGGTGACTGTCTGTGAGGAGTGTGGTGTGTTCTCCCTGTGTCTGCGAGGGTTTCCTCCGGGTGACTGTCTGTGAGGAGTGTGGTGTGTTCTCTCTGTGTCTGCGAGGGTTTCCTCCGGGTGACTGTCTGTGAGGAGTGTGGTGTGTTCTCTCTGTGTCTGCGAGGGTTTCCTCCGGGTGACTGTCTGTGAGGAGTGTGGTGTGTTCTCTCTGTGTCTGCGAGGGTTTCCTCCGGGTGACTGTCTGTGAGGAGTGTGGTGTGTTCTCTCTGTGTCTGCGAGGGTTTCCTCCGGGTGACTGTCTGTGAGGAGTGTGGTGTGTTCTCTCTGTGTCTGCGTGGGTTTCCTCTGGGTGACTGTCTGTGAGGAGTGTGGTGTGTTCTCTCTGTGTCTGCGTGGGTTTCCTCTGGGTGACTGTCTGTGAGGAGTGTGGTGTGTTCTCTCTGTGTCTGCGTGGGTTTCCTCCGGGTGCTCCAGTTTCCTCCCACAGACCAAAAACACACGTTGGTAGATGGATTTGAGACTCAAAAGTGTCCATAGGTGTGAGTGTGTGAGTGAATGTGTGAGTGTGTGTCGCCCTGTGAAGGACTGGCTTCCCCTCCAGGGTGTGTTCAGCGGAGACACTGAATAGTTGTGTAGTCTATTGTTTAGGGAACAATAATGAGAACCGACAGTCTGTACCTGACGAGCGCAGACGCAGCCATCGCAGTCAGCACACGCCCTACCAACAAATGCAAAAACAAAGGGACGCTTAAAGGAAGGAGAAACGAGGTGAACAGTGCTCACACAGCGAGTGCTGGAGAGAGACCAATGCTGATTTCACACCAGAAGTGGCGTGTCATGCAAAGAGCGTCCGAACCTCCCAGCAACTATTTCACACCGGACACCACACAGATGCACCGCGAGGCAACAGAAGTTTGTTGGCCCTGTATTTTCCTGTGATAATAGCATCAACAAAAGCCTTTATTATATCTACACTGCTCCAGTAAACTCTATTTTATCTAAACGTAAGCTCAGCTTTTATTTTGAGAAAGATCCAACAATATGAACCTGATCTGCTGCCACATCAGGGCCTTGGTCTCGGTACAAGGTCAAGTTTTGAACTTTGAAATGCTGCCACAATGTAATACATCTGTTTATTGATATGTTTATTGGCCCAGATTATACATTCACAGGAGTTCTGTTCTATTTCTGCATAGAAACTGCTAGACTGCCTCTGTGAAAGGCTACTCTGACGAATATAGCAGTACACCTCATCTGGGGTTGAATTAAGGTGAGGATGTGTGAAACGGTGGGTGGCTTCATCACTGGACGCTACACATCACTTCACGGCTGTGGATTCAGTACAATGCTCAGTGTACCACGGGTTTGCATTTTGGAGTTTAATTTATGTAAAACTCTATTGCTGCAGAGCGACAAAGTGGAGCAGCAGGTGGTGTCTCTGTCACAGCTCCAGGGTCCTAGAGGTTGTAGGTTCGAGTCCCGCTCCGGGTGACTGTCTGTGAGGAGTGTGGTGTATTCTCTCTGTGTCTGCGTGGGTTTCCTCCGGGTGACTGTCTGTGAGGAGTGTGGTGTGTTCTCCCTGTGTCTGCGTGGGTTTCCTCCGGGTGACTGTCTGTGAGGAGTGTGGTGTGTTCTCCCTGTGTCTGCGTGGGTTTCCTCCAGGTGCTCCAGTTTCCTCCCACGCTCCAAAAACATTGGAGGATGGAGACTCAAAAGTGCCCGTAGGTGTGAGTGTGTGAGTGAATGTGTGAGTGTGTGTTGTCCTGTGAAGGAATGGCGCCCCCGCCAGGGTGTGTTCCTGCCTTGCGCCCCTTGAATCCTGGTTGGCCCCGGACCCACTGCGGCCCTGAACTGGATAAGGGTTACAGACAGTGAAGGAATGCATTGCTTATTTTTATTTGCCATGTTTTCTTTGCATTTTTATTTCCAAATATTATCAGCTTTTACACAGTAACTCTGTGTACTAAAATGTACAGACGTGTGTCCTCTGTGCAGTCATTCTCACTCATTAGAGGCGTTTCTGATAAAATGGCCAGCCACTAATTCTTTTATGTGGTGTTTCCTTTATTTTGTCGGCTCACTTAAATTAACCTTTATTCTGGCCTTTCGCCAGATAGGAAAAACAATGGTGTGGTGTGAAAGTGGAAGTGAAGACTACGGAGTCAGAGGCTAAACTCTACACAACAAAAGTGAGAAAAAGAGCTGCTTTACTTCCTTTCCTTTCATTTTCTCTTCTTTCTTTCTATTTGCCGCCGTCTGCTGACTGATAACGCACCGAGAAAGAGCTCTGACTGGACTGTCCTCTCTTTGTCTGATTAAAAATAAACAGTGTTAATAAATAAAGGTGTTACTGTGGGAGTTAAGAGGGGTGCGGTCCGTAAAAGAGACGTGGAGCAACACACGAGCTTCATTTTTAGAGTTAATCAGCCAGCAGTCAAGCACTCGGCTGGCGTTGTTAGTCCAGATAGGGGGCGCTATAATTACTGACTCTTATGAGGTGAGTTCCTTGAGCAGGCGAGATCGGAGCGGGAACGGACCTGGACGTGAGACGCCCCCTGGTGATGACGTATCCTTGGTTAACGGAGCAGTGTCAGGGTGTGACCCCAATGTTCGGTTAAATTTATCGTTACCACCGACGTTGTTGTGGTGTCTAAACCTGGCTGTTCCTGTTAGAGACAACCCTTTTACTGTGGTCAGCACAGCACTGTGTCCTGGAGAACTGTACTCACCTATATTTTACTCCTATATTTAATTCTTAAACATGTATCTTTACCTCCATGGTTTTCTTGTACTGAGCGCCCTTCTGTTTGTGAAAAGCGTCCATCTGCTGCTCCACCTGCAACACACACACACACACACACACACGGATCTTACACTCTGCCTGTCTCTGAAACACCTCACTGCCGGTCGTTACGCTACAAAGCGTCTTTTACGACTATAGCTCAGTCCTAAATCACTCATGGTCCTGCCGTCCACAAGTGGCATCGCATTTTTCATTTGATTTATTAAAGTAACACTAGATCAGATTTGGTATTTTTGCTCCTGTGCCATTTCTGCAGTTACACAGTGCAGTTTCTGCGGTGCTGGGCCTGGAGGAGCGACAACAGAGGCGCTATTCTCTCTGTTACAGTTTACAGTTTTGAAGCTGTAATTTTAAGGTAAAATTACTACCTATAGTTGTTTTAATATGGGGACTCACTAGCGCCCTCTATGTGCTTATAATGCTGCCTTCAGTTAAGATCAGAGAGCAGAGGGTTTTCACCCACAATTTCTTGTGATACAAGCAAAGGCCAATCAGAATGGACAGTGGCAGGGCTTAGATCTCCGTTTAGGACAGGGCTATTGACCTGAAAATTTGGGATTCATGTAATTATTAATCATCTAATCAATCGGACTCCCTGAATAAATATGTACTTACATTTAAAGGAGTAACATATTGTAGTAAGTACGTACATTGGAAATAAAACTGCAAATGCTTAACAACAAAAGTAAGACACAATTCCAATTAAAATAATAATAAATAAATAAACAAACAAACACACAAAGTTAAACACATCACTTAGGACCATAGCTCTGAAAAAAGCTAGAGTAAAAAAAAGCAGGTCTTCAGCAAAATGTAACAAACACATATTTAAAAAAATACCACAACAAACAACTGAAAAAAATATTAGCAATCACCGGGGATACCACGGCAATCGCCTAGGAACACAATGGATGAAGGAATATCATAGCAACCACATGAACTTAAGTAGCCTGTGATTCCCTTGAAACACCAGGAAACCACCTAAACCACACCACCACTCTAAACAAAACGTACGTAAAACATATGTATTTTATACATTTTTAGATTTTTTCTTTTTTAAAATATAACTCACAAGACAATAACTCCAAGAAAGACTTAATTTATGCTTTATGCTAAACAGAGCGGGTCAACCAGATGGAGCTGGCTGCTTTTAGAACAGGTTTAGTACAGAATCTCTGACACGTCCAGTCCACCAGGTGTCAGGATAAAGGTTGTTTCCCGAAGTGAAGATGAATCAGTGAAGGGAATGACAGTGCATCTAATCTACACCAAACTGACCGGAGTAACTCTTGAATTTCTAAGATGGAATAAAGAAGAGGTTTTGTTTGTTTGTGTGTTTTCTTTACCCTCTTTCTTGCTTCTTTCTGTTTCTCTCTGAACTCCTCTAACTTCTTGGCCTCGTCTCTTATGGTCTGAGCAAGTTGCAGATGAGACGTACCAACCTGTTCGATTTCTGTAAAACACACACACACACACTTTCATCATAAGGGAAGGCCAGAGAGCAGTACACTACTTCATAAAGTTTCACAATTTCCACCACAGCTTCTACTTACGCAGTTTAAGCACATCCAGCGATCTCTTCAGTGTGCTGAAAAATAATTATAAAAACAACATTAAAACACACACACACACACACACACACACACACATGCACATTATAGAGCTGTCACATATGTCAATAAAATATTGTGATTATAACGCTGTATAATTTATCACACAATGCAAAATCATGGATTATATCCCTTCATTCATTCATTCATTCATTCATTCATTCATTCATGTTGTGTAAGCACTTCATCATCACAGTTCTTCTCTTTAAATGACTCCCATTTTATAACCTCGTTTATAACCCATTAACCCCTTCCATAACCCGACTGTGTGTTTAAACTTCAATAAAAAGAAGATGTGTTGTTTATTTTCCTCCAGAACGGTCCCAACATTGTCATTCCTTCCAAATCCACACATAAAACAATGATAATCACTAACTCTGTCACACTACGGATTCACAGTGATTTTAAAGTGTTCTACTGATCCGTAATCTCAATCCTGATAATGAATCCATATCGAAACAGATATGTGTCCAGTCAGACTTCAGCAGAGCGAGCTACAGGAGGAAACGACCTGACCACAAAGTGAAGAGGAACATGTGACCACATCACTCAAAGCATAACAGAGGCTTTCTGTAAAACAGAGGCCAGTAAACAAACACTTTTATCTCTTTAACGGCTCTCAGCACGTCATTCAGAGTCACACTGATACCGGGCCACGTTCGGCACATACAGACCACCTTAGAGCTTCAGTACAGCGCAGGGAGAGAGGCCACACACTTTAGAAAACAAAACATTACACAGGAAAGGAAGGAAACTGGCCGACGAAGTGCTGAAACACCCAACACTACGTTACACAATGGGAACCAGCACCGACCCAAAATCTGATCACTGCAGCTCACCTTTTTATTCATTTACTAACATTACTGAGTCATAAACACACACACACACACACACCTCAATATAAACCTACACAGCAGCTATTAAATTAACACTGATATGTTCTTACTGTGTTTACTGTTGTTCTTAAACATATATAAACAACTTTAAGTGCTGTTTTATAACACTTTAAATGTAAATATGGAACTATCTGCAGGGCTCAGCTAAGACTCGAGAGAGTGTTTACTGTCATTCCACTTTTCACCTGCACACGGAGAAATGAAACAGCGTTGTATTTACAGAGGGACAGAGAGAGAGAGCCTGCACTGACCAGTACATCATACATCAGTGAAAGTGCAATAGACAACCCGCACTATGATTTAATAATAGAGTTTACAGCGTGTGTGTGTGTGTGTGTGTGTGTGTGTGTGTGTGTGTAAGCTTGTGTAAAGGAAGATGATGTAGTATTTGTAAACACAGCAGTCACTGAGCAAGGAGCTGGAGCACAGTAGTGAATACAGAGTTAAATACAGTATTTCAGGATTCACAGGGATCAGGGATGGAATAGTGTTAATGTTTACAGCTACCACTATAATTACTTTATTATGTTTTATTATATAATATATAATCCTAATATTTTTAATTATAATACATAATATTCAGATGTGTCAAAGTTAAACATCGATGACTGTGGGTAACGCACATGTTAAGGTGGAGCGGTGTGTGTGAGTAAGAAGCGACTGTATCTTTTAAGGTGGAGCAGTGTGTGTGAGTAAGAAGCGACTGTATCTTTTAAGGTGGAGCGGTGTGTGTGAGTAAGAAGCGACTGTATCTTTTAAGGTGGAGCGGTGTGTGTGAGTAAGAAGCGACTGTATCTTTTAAGGTGGAGCGGTGTGTGCGAGTAAGAAGCGACTGTATCTTTTAAGGTGGAGTGGTGTGTGCGAGTAAGAAGCGACTGTATCTTTTAAGGTGGAGCGGTGTGTGTGAGTAAGAAGCGACTGTATCTTTTAAGGTGGAGCGGTGTGTGTGTGAGTAAGAAGCGACTGTATCTTTTAAGGTGGAGCGGTGTGTGTGTGAGTAAGAAGCGACTGTATCTTTTAAGGTGGAGCGGTGTGTGCGAGTAAGAAGCGACTGTATCTTTTAAGGTGGAGCGGTGTGTGTGAGTAAGAAGCCACTGTATTTTTTAAGGTGGAGCGGTGTGTGTGAGTAAGAAGCGACTGTATCTTTTAAGGTGGAGCGGTGTGTGTGTGAGTAAGAAGCGACTGTATCTTTTAAGGTGGAGCGGTGTGTGTGAGTAAGAAGCGACTGTATCTTTTAAGGTGGAGCGGTGTGTGTGAGTAAGAAGCCACTGTATCTTTTAAGGTGGAGCGGTGTGTGTGAGTAAGAAGCCACTGTATTTTTTAAGGTGGAGCGGTGTGTGTGTGAGTAAGAAGCGACTGTATCTTGTTGGTGTCTGAAGTGTAAATTGTCTGTAAATGTTTATTCACTGTTTGAATTCCCACAGAAACTCATGTGTAACTCGAGCTGTTTAGTTTTGTAGCACTTTCCCTCTGAGTTTACTTTCATGCAGTTAGCGCTCTCCTGAATTTAGAGTCAGTTCCACCTTAAGTAATGTAACTGTAACAGCAAAAATAAGTCAGTGATACCCCCCTATGGAGCAGGAGTAGAGCAACATCCTCATCTCGGTCGGTGCTTTTCAGCGTTTGGAGTCTCTCCGTTGTCTAAAAACCTCCAGATGGCGTTTCTCTGCCGTGAGCAGAGAGAGAGAAAGCCTAGCACCGGACCCAGACACTTTGTTTTTTTACCCATTTACAGACACTGGGGCTTCGTAAACACATTAGAGCGGTTTCCAGAGCAAACCGACTGTAGAGCAGCACATGGAGGGGACACACACTCACAGGGTTTTTAAAGTCACAGCGAGTCAGAACTAAATGCTCTGATACTAAACACAAACATTGAGACTTCAGTTTCAAACCATTAAATGTGACTCAAACGAAACACTCATCCTTTCTTACTTCATCTCATTCTGTCCCCACACTTTCTTGGCGAGTCCCAGCAGCTCCTTGGCGTATTTCTCCTCTATCACGGCTCTGAAAGACACAGAAAAACATGCACATAATCCACTCCACGTTTTATTCACATTCCTTTCTGGCTCCAAACGTTCCACACCCTGGAGAATAAACCCAGCCAAGCCTCGGACTTACATAGGTGCTGGATGAGACAGAACCGAGCACACGCACTACAACCGTCCAAAAATAGATGATGAAGTTCAGATCGGTCCAAGCCCTGACTGGACCGGAGATTCAAATCTAATTCAGCAGCAATCAATGCCCCTGACTCCGCTCCCTGACTCTGATTAGCACCAACCTTCTTTAGTTTCCTCTGGAATTACGAGGGAAATATTATTAATGATTTATAAAAACAGACAAAACACAGACAACACTGGGCTATTCATTATGACTTCAGCTGTTATCTTTGTGGCATATGGTTGTCCATGTTTACAGATGACAGTGTGTGATAGAGCAGCAGAAACCACATAATACTATCAATTACACACATCCATTCAGCAGTAACTCCATCAGGCGGAGAGTTCTGGGAGCATTAGTGTCGTAGCTCCGGTGCAGAACCAGGGAAACAAGCTCCAGTCTCGGCTCATTGGCCACATTTGGGGTAATTTGGGTAAAAATGGTTCAATTAGATTTCTTTGGCGTGAGTGAAGGCACTGTGTCTTTAAAAACAGCAGCATCGTGTCTGAGGGGGTTTTTGTTTTTGCGCCACACAGATTTGATAAACATATGCATTGAGGAATCTCACAGCTGACACTGACCACATGATTCAAAACAACGTTAATAATCAGCTACTTTCACTTTGCATTGTCTTGTATTGTACTGTATGGACATTGTTTTGTATTTTCTTAGCCATATCTTTTGCACTTTAATGCGTGTGCACTGTTTTACATTGAACTAGCTTTGCACTAGTCGCACTTTAATGTTGTGTATTGTTTTATGTAGCACCTTGGTCCTGGAGGAACGCTGTTTTGTTTCACTGTGTACTGTAAACACTGTATACTGCTGAAATGACAATAAACTTCTTGAACTTGAACTTTCTCCTCATCAGCAGAGGTCAAAAACCATCTCCCTGCAGAGACTTTAGAATGGCCCCGCCCCCTCGTCTGAGTCTGTCCAATCACAGCGCTGGACCCGTGTTTATGTGAGAGCGCAAAGACGAGGTTAAACTCAGCAAAACAGACACAACGAGCGCGGAGAAATAAGAGCACTGAGTAAAAACGGAGAAGAAAGAGAACAGAGTGAAAACGGCTAAAAACCAGAGCTTCTGCTCCTCGCTCCTCACTGCTGTGCGCTCGGGGTCGGGGTGAACAGCGAGCGGCTCATTATCATTTAAAGGAACAGGTGCTGAAAGCGGGCGTTCTGAACAGGGGCTGTTTACACAGGGGGAGAACACTGCTGTGGGGCTCGGGGGGTTTGGACCAAAGCAGTATGCACACTGTATACACTTTCGTTTCAGACTTTAAAGTGAGTCCTGTTTTATTAATAAATGTACAGGTCGGTGGAGACCTGCTGGTTCTTCTGAAACGTAGGGCATTAATCAGGAGTGTGTTCCTCATTTTCTGCAGTAAAAGTGTCTACAGCTCTGGGAGCATTGGAGCATTGCTGTGAGAAATAACCCACGTTTAGCCATGGGAACATGTGTGGATGATCAGTTCTGGACCACTCCTTCCAGATGCTCCACAGCCCAATGCTGGAGGGCTTTATACCCCTCTAGTCCACGCTCGGCACTGGGCGGTGTGACCCTAGGCTCATGTGCAGCTGTTCCAGAGCATTAGAGTTGATTTCACTGTGTTAGCAGCTCTTAAACGTAGCGATGCACAGTGATACAGGAATTAAAGATCATCGGCTGGAAACGGGACTTTGATTTTGTCGATATTTCAAACAGATAATTGCTGATATGTTTGTTTTATATCAGATCAAAGTTCAGAGTTGAAAAAATGAAAAGAGACTGATGAAAGTGGAGATAAAACTGACTCAGACTCTTCCTGCTCCGGCCGTGCTCTTCTGTTTCTCTTCTGTTTCTCTATCACTGTAGAATACCTGCACTGCTGTAGAGCTATTAGTGTTTAATCCACGGCTTAATGTTAACATTCATTTATTTATAATTAATATTTAACTTGGAATTAAATGTGTTATTATCTGTCACTGTACAACTTACAACTAAATGTGTCTCCTGTGGCAGTGAACACACACACACACACAGACACACACACAGCACCCGGGGGCAGTTGTGGGTTCAGTGCCTTGCTCAAGGGCCCCTCAGAGCCGTGGACTGAGGAGGAGGACAGTGCTGTTCCTTCACTCCCACATCCCTCAGTTTTCCAGCCGCTCGTGGGAATCGAACCTACCACCTTTCAGCCCTCCATTTGTTTTTACTGTTTGTGTGTTTTTCTATTGCACTATTTTAATTGTTTTTATTCGTACTATTAATTTAAAAAATGTCACTGTCTTTTGACTCTGTGAAGCATTTGTGTTTTGAGTTGCCCTCATGTTTTAAAGGTGCTCTATAAATAAACATGCCTTTCCTACCCCTACAGCTGGTCGACATTTAAATGCTATGCAAATGAGTGCTACATTTGTCGGTAACGTTAATCCAGCGTGTCTTATCTCTCTGTCTTTTACAAACGTGTGTATCGCCATCAGCAGAAACGTACGCGTGTATTCTCGGATATCAGCATCGGCCCGGAGTTCTCAGATCGGTGCCTCGCTAATTACACCCCAGTCCACAGTTAAAGGACTTAAAAGGAGCTGAATTCACTTGTTCTTCAAGCCCCTGGTGAACTTTGCTGTGTCTATTAACACTTACTGCTATACATGTCAGCAGTGTGAGTGAAATGGGGAAACACTTCATGCATAAACACACACACTCACACACTATAAGTTAAATTTAATAAGTGAGAAACAGCACATCCTTTGCGCTGGTCACTGTTCGTCTGAAAGCTGCTGAAAGACAAGTCAGAGACCAATTCGTTTACCATCAGCTTCAAGAGAAACTATGAAATTCAAGCTAACGTCCACAATAAACACATTAGGAACTGAGAAATGAACGAGATGAACAGAGACATTTCCAAAGTGACTCAGAGAACCAGCTGAAACTCACCGTTTCCCAAAAGTGTCAAGGTAAAATAATCATCAGAAATAAGCAGAAAGATTTAAAGGGGACATGGGGAATAAATACAGGGGTTAGACAATGAAAGTGAAACACCTGGTTTTAGACCACAGTAATGTATTAGTCTGGTGTAGGGCCTCCTTTTGCGGCCGATACAGCGTCAGTTGGTCTTGGGAATGACGTACACAAGTCCTGCACAGTGGTCAGAGGGATTTGAAGCCATTCTTCTTGCAGGATAGTGGCCAGGTCTCTACGTGATGCTGGTGGAGGAAAACGTTTCCTGACTCGCTCCTCCAAAACACCCCAAAGTGGCTCAATAATATTTAGATCTGGTGACTGTGCAGGCCATGGGAGATGTTCAACTTCACTTTCATGTTCATCAAACCAGTCTTTCACCAGTCTCGCTGTGTGTATTGGTGCATTATCGTCCTGAGACACGGCACCGCCTTCAGGACACAGTGTTTGAACCATTGGATGCACATGGTCTTACTGGTGCAGTGTGGAGTTAATGAAGATTGTCCACCAGGCTGCTCCAATTTAGCCATGACACCTCCCACACTACAATGACAGGTGTTTCACTTTCACTGTCCAACCCCTGTATCTTCTTCACATTAATGTGTTCATCTGGAGCCCACCAACCCACACACTGTGAAACAAGACTACAGTCAGTTATCTGTGCGCTGAAGAAACAGGATAATACGAGTCGTTCTGATTCTGCTCCGCTTCTGACGTCACTTGCAGAGACTTTAGAATGGCCCCGCCCCCTCGTCTGAGTCTGTCCAATCACAGCGCTGTGAGAGCGCAAAGACGAGGTTAAACACAGCAAAACAGAAATAAGAGCACTGAGTAAAAACGGAGAAGAAAGAGAACAGAGTGAAAACAGCTAAAAACCAGAGCTTCTGCTCCTCGCTCCTCACTGCTGTGCGCTCGGGGTCGGGGTGAACAGCGAGCGGCTCATTATCATTTAAAGGAACAGGTGCTGAAATCTGATTAATTCATCAATTATTAACTAATTCACACTGTAACTGATTATCCCACTGTGACAGGGCTCCAACTTTTCCTCAGAGGCTGACTCACCTGGCCTTCATGAAGTCCTCCACCTCTTTACACGTTCTCTTCCCATCGTTCAGGTGCTGGATGATGGCGTCGTACCCCGCTGTGCTGGTGATTTCACAGTTCTGTCAACGGCAGGTGAAAAACAAAGATGTTATCAGCACAAACTGGAGTCATGCGTCCTCCTTCCTCATACAGCCATCACTTCACACACGAGAGCAGCCTCCAGCGCATGACTCCCGAACTCATCCAGTCATTCCAAGCGGAGCTGGACGACACTCATTCAGTACCGACGTATCGCAGTAAAAACCGCCACGGGCCGACGGTGATCACAGGGCGCTGTCATCTACTCAGCACTTGATTTTAAAGGTAGTTTAAAAGCATTAATATTGACAAAGCCAAGGGGTTCATGCTCGATGTCGATGTCATGTTTCTGGTTTGTATTTTACACTTACGTGAACTTTCCAAACGCAAAAAGCTCAGAAATGGGCTGGTTCTAAGTCTGCAGTGTGGATTTATTATTAGTCACTCACATCTGACAGGTTTGTTAAACTATACTACATACTCACACACTAGCTAGTATTAGCACTAAGTGCACAATCAGGACACACCCAGACGTTTCTGAACATTTCCCTTTAAGACCTGGGCCAGGTGTAAAATTACCGAGTCGTCTGAACGTTTCCGCTCCCACAGAACGATGATTATTTCTGATTGTCTGTTATTATCCTCAGGAGCATCTCTCAGTGCTGTAATTCAGACCCAAAGCAGACATGTAATAACAGTCCTCCACCCTCGACCAGCACAGACACCAGGCGAAATAAGAGTTTAAAGCGACTGATAGCACTTTCTGAGCCGTTTAGGGTGGGCTCAGGGTGTATTTTATTGGGGGTTTTTATATTTCAGCATCGAATATAAGACACTACTGTCTCTGACTTTAAACAGGGACCAACGAGGGAGGAGTGTCTCACAGAGTGGACAGAGAGTGGACACAGGGTTTAAAAACTCCAGCAGCACTGCTGTGTCTGATCCACTCTACACCAGCACAACACACACTAACACACCACCACCACGTCAGTGTCACTGCAGCGCTGAGAATGATCCACCACCACATCACACCTGCTCTGTGGGGGTCCTGAGCGCTGAGGAACAGGGGGAAATTCACAGCGCGACACAGTGACTACAGTCTGTGATTGTAGAATTACAAATTAGCATTGGGTCTTAATTTAAATAAATCTTAATATTAACAGGGCAGTTCTTCTTCTTCTTATTATTATTATTAATAATAATTTCTGACTGCTCTGCTGTGAGGGGGCGAAGTCAAGCGTCACGCGGCTGGTCACTAATTCACAAACAAAAAAATAAAATAATAAAAACGTCTTTATAACGGGGAGTAAATTATTAAAGCCATAAAAAGCATTTATGTTTATATTAATGTTTTTTTTAAAGTAGGACACAACATTAAGGAAAATCAGGAAGTGCATCTATGCCTTTTATTTCTTTTTCTTTCTGTTTTTATCTTGGTTTCTTTGTGAATGTCTTATTTTCTGGACGGTTTCAGATGTATTTTATTGCACCATGGTTCAGTAATTTCACTCAAACTCCATTTTCCAAAATTAAACTTTATTTAAACTTCAGGAACAACGCAGTGCTCATTTTAAAAGTCATTTATTTAAAACATGAGCTCCTTCCTTCATTCAAAGTCTAAAAAACACCTCATTCCTCATCCTCTTTTTACACTCATTCAGTTAATATTTACATATTTAAAGATGTTCTGAATGATGTTGGAGAGTACTATCACCATCCAAACTGAGGCGTGTGGACATTTGGAAAAGGTTATGTTTTAAATACGCAAATATGAGCAGAGGGCGCCTTATTTGCATATGTAAATGACTTCTATGGGGGAATAACTTCCTATTAGTAATTCTACTGAGAATAAGTCTGTTATCAGCTGATAAAAGCACTTTGTAATCTCTACTATTGATTAAACTTATATTATTCTCAATTTAAGACTTCTACTGTTAGAGAAAACAGATTTATTTCAGTGTTTAAGATGAGAGTTGATTTTAAAAAAGTGGTTATAAAAAGGTTTACTCAATAGACAGAAATACTGCATGAAAAACCACTTTTTATTGGAACTATCCATTCCACCTTAAATAGATATTCAGCAGTTAAACCCTGGCGCCTGCACCATTTAAGGTGGAATGGAAAGTTCCAGTGTAAAGTATAAAAAACTCTACATAAGCTACACAACATTAATAAAACAGTCTAGAAACTGAGTATAAAACATTCAGACCACAGTATAATTGGACTCTGACTCATTTAAGGTGGAACTGAGAGTTTCAGTTTGCAGCTTTCGCACTGAAATACAAAATTAAGGAGTGGATAAACAAAACCGTCCTCAAAATACAGTAAATAAACAGACGTTCATTAGACAGAGGGATTAAATAACTGTATCTGACATTCAACGCCTCACTAAACAGAAACATACACTTATTTAGTCCAACTTTTATTGACTAAACTTCAGAAAGGTGTTACAATCGACATTAAAACCTGAAATTCTTACCCAGAAGTTGTCTTTAAAGTGAAGGTCTCTCATGGTGATGAACAACTGACTCTCAGAGACGCGTTTCTCGCTGTTATAGAAGTGCACTTTCCCAGAGGCTGCGCTAGTTCCCTTAAAAACTGCCCCGAAACAGATTAAGACGCAGCCATTCCACCACCTAGCGGTAGAATGTAGTTTATACAAGTGGGCGTGTCTCAAACCATCGCCTAGCTCCCTAGTGAACCAGTGACTTTGAGTCGTATTACGCTAAAGCTAAGTTTAGAGGTATAAATACTATACAACTCATTATTTTTACTACGTGAAAGGCTTTTTTTTAGCCTTAAGGAATTAGTTTAATATCCGTGGCTTTAAGCATTAGTTCGAATTTAGTGAATTTTACATAATTATTTACTCAATCGAATTAGCAGCAAATATTTCAATGTTTTTGAAAAAGATGTCATAAACGTAATAAAACAAATACGTCCAAAATACGGTTAAAAGTGCCACAAATGTGTTTTTTTATATTATAAAAGTAAACTATAAATCTAAAAATAAAAGCTAAGTAAATAAAGCTAGCTTCATTTCACTTAGCTTCAGACGACAGAAGGTCGAAGGTTAAATTTGAGACATTCACAAAGTCTCTGAGAATGAAATTTACTGAAATCTGGGTCTGTATTAAACAGTGTGTGTGTGTTTTGAGTTCATTCATCTTCTGTGAGGGTGCTTTATCCTGATCTGGATTTTGCCGGGTCCAGAGCCTACCCAGAATCACTGGGCACACACACACACACACACACACACACATCTGAATAAAGAGTCACATTCTGATCTTTCCATCTTTATTGTAAAAAATGCACACACTTCACTGATTTGTCAGTAGAGAAAAAAAGGAAAAATTAAAAACACAAATGACAGAATGACCTATGAACTATTGAACTATTAAATCCTAAAACCTTAATCTAACCCTCACACACTCACACACACGCCGGTCCTGGACAGCTCTGTGGATCATTAATCTGCACTGCTTGTAAAATGTGGGTAATACATAGAACGAGGTTAAAAACTCAGACAGAAATAGAAATCAGACGAGTGTGTGAGCTCCCGGGAGTCGTTTATATTCTCTTCACCGCTTCGTCGATGTCATCGATCTGCTCCTTCAGCTGATTCCACTGCTCGGGGTTCAGAGAGATCCCTGAGAACAGAGAGACAGACAGGTCTGAGGGACACGCCAAACTGGGAACACAGGCCTGAAACTAATGAGAAAGCCGTCACTGTCCAAAGAAAGACACAAATCTCCAGTTTAGTGACTTTACAGCAGGAAGAACCCTCTTAACTTTCAGTGGAAGTCATTTAATGAAATGTGGCAGGACCTGGAGCTTTCAGTCGGTCTCACCTCACCACAGCTCAGAAAAATAAACATCCTGATCATTCCGTTTAGAGCTGGGAGCCACTGTGACCTGGGCTCAGGACTGGAGACCGCTCCCTGAACCTATCAGTGACCTGTTTATTATTGTCTGCTGTTTCCTGGCTGTCTTCCTGAACACAGAGAGAGAACTGACGAAGACGAAGACTTTCAGTTTCAGTTTACACACGCACGCACGCACGCGCACACACACACACACGCACGCACGCGCACACACACACGCACGCGCACACACACACACACACACACACACACCTGCCCTGGAAAATGCTGCAGACATAGAGCTGTAGATGTCTCTGAATCATACACACAACGTCCAACGAAATGTGTCTTCTGCATTTAACCCCTCAGTGGCAGCAAACACACACACACACACACATTAATGCATTAGGGGCTGTAAAAAACACCCCGAAAGCGTGGGGCAGCTATCCCCGCCGCTCGAGGAGCGCTTTGGGGTTCAGGAGCTAAAAAAAAGCTTCTGTGTGAGAACAGACTGTGAAGGTGATGCTGGGGTTTTCAGCTCGAGTCTCGCTTTAACCTTCAGTTAAACTTCAGGTGAGATTTCTGTGTGAGTTCTGAGGACGTAAACTTTGTTAAAAGGCATTTTCAAAACAGAGTAAGAACGACAGTAACGACAATAAGACAGTGTCATGTGTGAATAAGAGGAGAGAGAGAGAGAGAGAGAGATAGAGAGAGAGAGTGAAAGAGTGAGAGAGAAAAAGTGAGAGAGAGAGAGTGAGTGTGAGAGAGAGAGACAGAGAGAAAGTGAAAGAGTGAGAGAGTGAGAGTGAGAGAGAGATAGAGAGAGAGTAAAAGAGTGAAAGAGTGAGAGAGAGTGAGATAGAGAGAGAGTGTGTGTGTGTGAGAGAGACAGACAGAGAGAGAGAGTGAAAGAGTGAAAGAGTGAGAGTGAGATAGAGAGAGAGTGTATGTGTGTGAGAGAGACAAACAGAGAGAGAGTGAGAGAGAGACAGAGAGAGTGAAAGAGTGAGAGAGAGAGTGAAAGAGTGAGAGAGAGAGTGAGATAGAGAGAGAGTGTGTGGGTGTGAGAGAGAGAGAGAGAGAGAGAGAGAGAGAGAGAGAGACAGAGTCTCTCTTACCTTTCCGTCCCGGCTTCATCTCTCCCTCCTGATCCATCCAGTACTCGCGGATATCGATGAGAACTTTCCCTTTAAAGTCTCTCACGCTCACGTACCTCATCTTCCCTATCTTCAAGAAAACAGCACAAAAACACAACTCAGTCCTTCATCCCTGAGAACACACCCCTCCTTTCCTTTTGTCTCAGGGTTAAACGCTGCACTAGTCTCTCTCTCAGCTGCTGGAACAGTTCGGAGGATGACGCTGTTGTGACACAGTTTTGAACGTCAAAGGCATGACTTTTGTGGTTTTTTTGAGTGAATTGCTTCGGGCCGCGAGCGAAAGGGGAATCGAGGGACGGAGATGAACCTGTGGATGTTCTGAAAAAGAGCACGTGTACACTTCATCAGCACAGGGTCAGCGTACATCACTGCGGCTCGGATTCACCTCACGTTCTCGTGCGGACGTGTGATTTTAATATTTAATTATTTTAACACACAGACAGGGCCTGACCCTGCGCTCACAGCGTCTCAATGCGGCGAAGTGGTCAGTCCTCACACATCTTCAAGGAGAACCAGCAACAACAAGCAGAGTGAACTTTGACAACGCAAGGTGATGTGATAAAGCTGAAAGGAGTTTAACCTTATGTAAATTAGAAGTGATGTGGCAATAACCAATGAAAACCAGGTGTGGTGCAGCTTTCCTCTGCCACTGTGAACCAGTGCTGTTGGTGCTTCAGATGGAAGAGAAGCACATTGTGGTGGTGTAATCACTGAATACACAGTTATAGTCTCAAACCAACCGCACTGTCACTGCCCTTCACACAGCGGGAGGTTACCCTTATCCAGTTCAGATCGGTGGTGGGTCCACACCACACTCCTCACAGACAGTTACCCGGAGGAAACCCACACAGACACAGAGAGAACACACCACACTCCTCACAGACAGTCACCCGGAGGAAACCCACGCAGACACAGGGAGAACACACCACACTCCTCACAGACAGTCACCCGGAGGAAACCCACGCATACACAGAGAGAACACACCACACTCCTCACAGACAGTCACCCGGAGGAAACCCACGCAGACACAGAGAGAACACACCACACTCCTCACAGACAGTCACCCGGAGGAAACCCACGCATACACAGAGAGAACACACCACACTCCTCACAGACAGTCACCCGGAGGAAACCCACACAGACACAGAGAGAACACACCACACTCCTCACAGACAGTCACCCGGAGGAAACCCACGCAGACACAGGGAGAACACACCACACTCCTCACAGACAGTCACCCGGAGGAAACCCACGCAGACACAGGGAGAACACACCACACTCCTCACAGACAGTCACCCGGAGCAAGACTCGAATCCACACCCTTCAGGACCCTGGAGCTGTGACAGAGACACCACCTGCTGCACCACCGAGAGGCCCTTCACAAGACATTTGAGTTTTTGAGTAGAAAAATATCTTTAATTAGAGGTCTTTGCCATATTTGCTTTTGCATTTTAGCTTAATTTCTTTTACCATTTTCTAAATATAGTTATTATTTTTAGCTACATATTAACTGATATTTAATGCAGTCCCACTTTAAAATAAGACCAGAATTATGAAGGTTTATAAACGGTTTAAGAGCCTGTTTATTACATGGTTATTAATTGGGTTGTAAACATTTTAAAAGTCATTGATAATCATTTGTAACAGAGACAGGAAGTGCGACAGTGACCTCTTTTTTGTCTGACACTGAAAGTGTGAGAACTCACTGTTGGTGGTTATTAACAAATAAGTGCTGGAGCTGACGGGGTTAACGTCGACCGATGGAGGAAACACGGTGAGGTCAGTATTCGGCAGGATCTGAGGTCTAACTGTAGATGGATGTGGGTTCACTATTTGGCAGGTAGCCTGTGTGTAATGACTGATTATTAATGATGGGGTCATTAGGGTGAGGGCGGTGCTCTGGTGTAAAGACTCCTGACCTGGAACATGTTGTCGTTTTTGCTGTTGCTGCTTTTGGAGGAGCTGGAGGTTTTGGAAGACTCTCCGCTCTTCTGCTTCTTCGCTGGTTTTTCCGGAGTCGCCTGCCTCTTCCTCTTGGACTGGGACAGAGGAGAACGAGGAGATGTTATTTATCCATCAACACGTTCCAGGACTAGGTCAAACCTAGGATTGAACAGTGTGTGTGTGTGTGTGTCTTGTACCTTTGTGTCGACATCACTGTCAGAGTCACTGTTGGACGTAGAGGACAGCACTTCCTTTGATTTAGGCATTCTGCACAAACACAACACAACAATTCACCATTACACAACGCTCTGAGTACTAGAGTCACCTTTATTCTCGGTCCAGACACTGAGGGGTTTAAAAACTCCAGCAGCACTGCTGTGTCTGATCCACTCTACACCAGCACAACACACACTAACACACCACCACCACGTCAGTGTCACTGCAGCGCTGAGAATGATCCACCACCACATCACACCTGCTCTGTGGGGGTCCTGAGCGCTGAAGAACAGGGGGAGAGGGGGGTTACAAAGTATGCAGAGCAACAGAAATATCGTGATGGGCACTGTGTTTTAAAGCATTGCAATATTTAACGTTAGCAAAACGGGCCCCTGCGCTCGGCTCTAGGGTTCGGGATGAACTGGAGCGGGTCGCAGGATCAACACCGATGGGCCTTAAAATGCGCGCGCGCGTCGTAAACCCGTCCCTAGCGCGGGCCGGAGAAATCGTTATGACGTCACTCACCTGGAGGCTTTCAACAGGGTCGGTTCGGGTCGGTGGGTCAGGAGTCCAGCCGCTCAGAGTGTGTGTATATGTGTTTGAAGGAGAGAGGGTGTGTGTTTATATGATTGATCCACAAGAGCTCTGACTGCGCGCGAGGAAACGGCACTGCAAAGAATCATGGGGCGCCGCAGCCCGCACGGCACTATGGGAAATGTAGTCCGTGGTCAAACACTGTTTGTTCAAAGTGCTTTTCAACCTTTCAGTCCACTTATTGAGAATATATTGATCTAAAAATAATTTCCTAGCGCCGCCACACCCTCGATTTCTGTCCTCATTTATCCTTTGACTAACGAGGGCCTTTATTTCTCCAAAGTAAAAATATTCAACCGCTAGCATATCAGCTACATAACCCAGAAATGTGTCAGTACCATGAACCAAAGCTCAAGGTTTAAACGACTGAGGGCTAATGTTCACAGCCAAACCTCTTCTATGAGGTGGTGAATAATGAAAACATTAAGAAAATCACTCATCCACCGCTGTGTTTTAGCTTCTTATCTTTTAGCCATTCCATGTGTTTAACAAATACGGACCACTAATTAAAATATTCTCCGAACTGCTGTTTTTAATGACTTCACCCTTAATTCAATCCCTGTGTGACTTTAGCCAATAAAGCCACAGAAAACGTGCAGCACCGAACACTGTAGTACAATAATGACATACTTTAGCTCGTATTATTTGGATTTAGGAGAACTTCTGAGGACCATCCAAATATAAATGTTTTTAAAGTCTGCAAATGTTTCCCCACCACTTAGAAACAAACATTGTTATATATATAATATAAATATGATATCACATTCTTTAAATAATTAAAGTTTTAAATATGTGTTTACTGTAAAACACATTTTAATTATTTTTGCAGCTTTTTTTCCATCCATCCATCCATTATCTGTAACCGCTTATCCAATTTTAGGGTCGCGGGGGGGGTGGGGGGGTGGGGGGTCCAGAGCCTACCTGGAATCATTGGGCGCAAGGCGGGAATACACCCTGGAGGGGACGCCAGTCCTTCACAGGGCAACACAGACACACACACATTCACTCACACACTCACACCTACGAACACTTTGGAGTCACCAATCCACCTGCAACGTGTGTTTTTGGACTGTGGGAGGAAACCGGAGCACCCGGAGGAAACCCACACAGACACAGGAAGAACACACCACACTCCTCACAGACAGTCACCCGGAGGAAACCCACGCAGACACAGGGAGAACACACCACACTCCTCACAGACAGTCACCTGGAGGAAACCCACACAGACACAGAGAGAACACACCACACTCCTCACAGACAGTCACCCGGAGGAAACCCACACAGACACAGGAAGAACACACCACACTCCTCACAGACAGTCACCCGGAGGAAACCCACGCAGACACAGGAAGAACACACCACACTCCTCACAGACAGTCACCCGGAGGAAACCCACGCAGACACAGGGAGAACACACCACACTCCTCACAGACAGTCACCCGGAGGAAACCCACGCAGACACAGGGAGAACACACCACACTCCTCACAGACAGTCACCCGGAGGAGACCCACGCAGACACAGGGAGAACACACCACACTCCTCACAGACAGTCACCCGGAGCGGGAATCGAACCCACAACCTCCAGGTCCCTGGAGCTGTGTGACTGCGACACTAACCTGCTGCGCCACCGTGCCGCCCCGCAGCTTATTTTATTAAATATAATTTTATTGATCACACCTATATATGTGTGATATATACATATTACGTAGTTAACACTATTTTATATATAAACTAAAAAAACTGTGTGTGTGTGTGTGTGTGTGTAGTTTATTATCATTAATGTACAGGGGCTGTGGTCAGCACACACACTAAACTAATATCTACCAGATAGGACACTTTTCTGTTTATACATTCTTCTGTTTATTTTATTAATTTATTTTTGGTGTCTCTCTCAAGGATATTTCAGCCGTAGATGTTCCTGCCGGGTCCTGAGGATTGACCGGGTGACCTTCCAGTACCAAGACTAATCCCCTAACCAGACCGGATCTGAAAAAAGCAGGAAGCCAGTCGTATCACTGTTGCACCTACAGCAAGCGCCGCCGTGTTTCTACACTCTCAGCTCCCATTCCCTGGGTGTCATTGCTGCTGGCTGAAATGTGGAGAGGAAGCGTTTTCTTTTTATGTTCTCAAACGTTATGAAACCCTTCCGTGCGGAGCTCTGACCAAAGCAGGTCACAGACGTTTCCTTAAGAACCAGACCTGTGTTCCACTGTGGAGAAGAGGAGGACTGTGAATCGAATACAATCAAATACTCTCAGCAATGTTCTGATATCTACTCTGAAATTTTCCCAGAAAATGGTACTTGAGTGAAAGTGGAACACAGTCCTGATTCACACCCCCTTTATTTCTTAAAACACGCGGAATGTGCAGCTGACCACAAACTTTGGTCCAAACAGAGCACTGTAAGTCTAGGAATGGTCTCCATTTCTGCTTTGAGACGTGAGGGCTGCCAGAGCGAGTCTTTGCTTGTCAGAGAGACAAGGTTTTAGATTTCAGACGTCATCCTCAAACAGCTCATTGGCAAAGAGTTCCACAGTGGAAAAAATTTGTTTATCTGCACCTCCAACAAAGGGCACTGATCAGGAGTGTTCCTCATTCACTGCAGTAGCAGCCTCTGTTCTGGGAAAGATATACGATGAATGCTGCAACACCGACACAACGCAAGGTGATGTGATAAAGCTGAAAGGAGTTTAACCTTATGTAAATTAGAAGTGATGTGGCAATAACCAATGAAAACCAGGTGTGGTGCAGCTTTCCTCTGCCACTGTGAACCAGTGCTGTTGGTGCTTCAGATGGAAGAGAAGCACATTGTGGTGGTGTAATCACTGAATACACAGTTATAGTCTCAAACCAACCGCACTGTCACTGCCCTTCACACAGCGGGAGGTTACCCTTATCCAGTTCAGATCGGTGGTGGGTCCACACCACACTCCTTACAGACAGTCACCCGGAGGAAACCCACACAGACACAGGGAGAACACACCACACTCCTCACAGACAGTCACCTGGAGGAAACCCACGCAGACACAGGGAGAACACACCACACTCCTCACAGACAGTCACCCGGAGGAAACCCACACAGACACAGGGAGAACACACCACACTCCTCACAGACAGTCACCCGGAGGAAACCCAAGTAGACACAGGGAGAACACACCACACTCCTCACAGACAGTCACCAGGAGGAAACCCACACAGACACAGGGAGAACACACCACACTCCTCACAGACAGTCACCCGGAGGAAACCCACGCAGACACAGGGAGAACACACCACACTCCTCACAGACAGTCACCCGGAGGAAACCCACGCAGACACAGGGAGAACACACCACACCCCTCACAGACAGTCACCCGGAGGAAACCCAAGTAGACACAGGGAGAACACACCACACTCCTCACAGACAGTCACCCGGAGGAAACCCACGCAGCCACAGGGAGAACACACCACACCCCTCACAGACAGTCATCCGGAGGAAACCCACGCAGACACAGGGAGAACACACCACACTCCTCACAGAGAGTCACCCGGAGGAAACCCACGCAGACACAGGGAGAACACACCACACTCCTCACAGGCAGTCACCCGGAGGAAACCCACGCAGACACAGGGAGAACACACCACACTCCTCACAGACAGTCACCCGGAGGAAACCAACGCAGACAAAGGGAGAACACACCACACTCCTCACAGACAGTCACCCGGAGGAAACCCACGCAGACACAGGGAGAACACACCACACTCCTCACAGACAGTCACCCGGAGGAAACCCACGCAGACACAGAGAGAACACACCACACTCCTCACAGACAGTCACCCGGAGGAAACCCACGCAGACACAGGGAGAACACACCACACTCCTCACAGACAGTCACCCGGAGGAAACCCACGCAGACACAGGGAGAACACACCACACTCCTCACAGACAGTCACCGGGACTAGAAACTGGAGCTGTGTGACAGAGACACTACTTGCTTCACCACTGTGCTGTTAAACAGCAAACAAGGCCTTGGAAAAACAAACTGAGAGAAAGAAAGGTAACTGGGCCTCATCGTGATTAGACTCTTATATTAAAGAAACAACGTGGTATTGTCGACTAAGTGTGAAATCCTGTTTTTCTCTTTAAATACGTCAATGCTTTTTTAAGTGTTACGTAAAATATGAAGTGAGGATCATTCTAGAGCTAAGAGAAAAACGAGGGGAGATTCTTGACAAACATCTGTAGCGATGTAACATCTTTTTATTTTTACATCTGTGAATGTAACACAAAACCCAGCCTTTAATATCATCGTAAAACATGCGCAGTTTTAAGAAAGTCCCATAAAAACATAACCCCGTTCTAAAGCAGCACTGATATTAAAGATCACCCGACCGCTTCCTCGTGTGACGTAGGTGCTACGCACATAATTTATGCGAGATTTGTTTCGGTTTCTGTACGCGTTCTCACTGGGAGTATAAATCGAGCCGCCGCTGTTTTTAAACTTCAGACGAAGACTCACGTCTTTCTCTAAACTCCAGGAGAGAAAATGTCCCGCGAAGGTAAGTGAATATAACTTTACCGTTGTGATCTGTTTCCTCCTGGTTCTGATTAGAGCCAGATTCTGACCTGGTTCTGACCTGGTTCTGATCAGAACAACACCATTAACTCTACATCAGTTCTGTGTGGGACCTCCTCAAACTCTCACTGCTCTGAGGTACACAGTGTGTAACACATCCACGGAGTGTGTTCACTCTGATTGATCCTCACACAGAGCAGTGTATGACTTTGTGGACTTTGTTGTGCTTTTCCTCGGTTTGAGAATAAAACAGGAACCTGCACATCCATCAAAACAGAGCTGTGTGTAAATATGTTTGTTTATTTGACTGAAACCTGTTTGGGGAGAATCCCGAGCTTGGTAAATGTGAATGAGTGAGTGAGGGAGTGAGTGAGTGAGTGAGTGAGTGAATGAGTTAGTGAGTGAGTGAATGAGTGAGTGAGTAAATGAGTGAGTGAGTAAATGAGTGAGTGAGTGAATGAGTAAATGAGTGAGTGAGTGAGTGAATGCGTTAGTGAGTGAGTGAATGCGTTAGTGAGTGAGTGAGTGAATGTGTGAGTGAGTAAATGAGTGAGTGAGTGAGTGAGTGAGTAAATGAGTGAGTGAGTGAGTGAGTAAATGAGTGAGTGCGTGAGTGAGTGAGTGAGTAAATGAGTGAGTGAGTAAATGAGTGAGTGAGTGAGTGAGTAAATGAGTGAGTGAATGAGTGAGTGAGTGAGTGAGTGAATGAGTGAGTGAGTAAACGAGTGAGTGAGTGAGCGAGTGAGTGAGTAAATGAGTGAGTGAGTGAATGGGTGAGTGAGTGAGTAAATGAGTGAGTGAATGAGTGAGTGAGTGAGTGAGTGAGTGAGTGAATGGGTGAGTGAGTGAGTGAGTGGGTGAGTGAGTGAGTAATTATTAAGCTCTTTGTGTCTATAAACTATGACTCAGGTTGGTGTAGAGAGTGTCTCTGATGTAATAACAGTGTGTAGGAGATAAATGGTGAATTTAATAATCCCCTGTGAATAAAGCGTACTGACTTTGCTATTTTTAGCCAATATTTTGTTCTAAATCACTACAAATATCTGATATAAATGATGTTAAGTTAAAACCCAGTGATGTGTGACTCTGTTCTTCGTGGCGTATTCTGATTCTGCTTCGTTTTTATCAGTGGCCTTTAGTTTGATTAATAATTGAAGCAGGTTTTTATTGGAACATTAACAGGGGACTCGTCTTCTCTGTGGTTTAAGTGTAAATTAATACAATTAAAACGACATGTTAGTAATGGTTTTGTACATTTAAGTGTTTCCAGAATAAAGCGGTTTAACTACACTTCTCTTCAGAGGAAACATCACTGTTGTAAATAGGAAACAAACACTAGTTAAGGCCCCATGCCCTTGTTTATGTGTTAATAGGTCATTAATATTGATATTAAAAAGAAGACACACATTTATTTATCCCTTGGGGAAGTTACTTCTCTGCATGTGACCCATCCGTGCCAGTGAACACACACACACACACACACTAGGAGCAGTGAACACACACACACACACACACTAGGAGCAGTGAACACACACACACACACACACTAGGAGCAGTGAACACACACACACACACACACACACACTAGGGGCAGTGAACACACACACACACACACACACTAGGGACAGTGAACACACACACACACACACACACTAGGGGCAGTGAACACACACACACACACACACACTAAGGGCAGTGAACACACACACACACACACACACACTAGGGACAGTGAACACACACACACACACACACACACACTAGGGGCAGTGAACACACACACACACACACACTAGGGACAGTGAACACACACACACACACTAGGGGCAGTGAACACACACACACACACACACACACTAGGGACAGTAAACACACACACACACACTAGGGGCAGATAACACACACACACACACACTAGGGGCTGCGAACACACACACGCACTAGGAGCAGTGAACACACACACACACTAGGGGCAGCGAACACACACACGCACTAGGAGCAGTGAACACACACACACACACTAGGGGCAGTGAACACACACACACACACTAGGGGCAGTGAACACACACACACACACACACACACACTAGGGGCAGTGAACACACACACACACACACACACTAGGGACAGTGAACACACACACACACACTAGGGACAGTGAACACACACACACACACACACACTAGGGGCAGTGAACACACACACACACACACACACTAGGGACAGTGAACACACACACACACACACACTAAGGGCAGTGAACACACACACACACACACACACACTAGGGACAGTGAACACACACACACACACACACTAGGGGCAGTGAACACACACACACACACACACACACTAGGGGCAGTGAACACACACACACACACACACACTAGGGACAGTGAACACACACACACACACACACACTAGGGGCAGTGAACACACACACACACACACACACACTAAGGGCAGTGAACACACACACACACACACACACACTAGGGACAGTGAACACACACACACACACACACACACACTAGGGGCAGTGAACACACACACACACACACACTAGGGGCAGTGAACACACACACACACACACACACACTAGGGACAGTGAACACACACACACACTAGGGGCAGTGAACACACACACACACACACACACACTAGGGACAGTGAACACACACACACACACACACACTAGGGGCAGTGAACACACACACACACACACTAGGGACAGTGAACACACACACACACACTAGGGGCAGTGAACACACACATACTTGTTTCTGTGCGTTGTGGGGGTCACCTGGAGGAATACTCACATTGTGGGGTCCACCCTTTCCCAAGGTGCTACAGACTTGAAAAAAATCATGCTTTGTCAAAATGCACTTGTGAATCTTAATATCACTTCAAATTATAAATATCTCAACAAAATTGATTCTGACCAGACGTCCTCGTGACTTGTGGGGACATTTCAGGTTTGGAGTATATTTGGGGACCAAATATTACACAAATCACCTGTTCTCATTCTTTGTGGGGACCAATTTCATTTTGAGAGAGAACAATGTGTAATCTATAATTAATGCAGAAAAACAACTAATCCAGGCCGATGCATTCGTTTAAAGATTAATTTATTAACCTTTAACGTTATTTGAACTAATTTGTTCTTTTATTAAACTCTGAAAAAGATAGGCACAGATGTGTACATACTGTAGAAGCAATGAAGTTAGCCAAAAACTGAGAGAATAAAACACAATATAAATAAATAATACCTTGAATAACTGATGAGCTTAGCTAGGCTAAAGAAAATTTAAAATCAATATGAACACACACAATATAAACTCAGAATAATTTACATGAGACAGTCCATCTATGATATTAACCAAGAACTCCATTACGAACACTGTACTTACACTCGCTGTCCATTATATTAGTTACTCTTACCATGTAGGAGCACTGCCATGTCTGATCCACTCATACCAGAGCAACACATTAATTGTTCTTGTGCAATGCATGGGACCTACACTACTGGACTGTTTGGTCCCTGGTTGGCTTTTCACTACCACAACCTCACCCCAAGAAATGTATCTGGAATCAAAACAAATCGCGCTAGGTGGGGGTCCTCTAGAGGTACTGCCCATTGAAGAACAGGGTGAAATCTGGTAAACAAAGCATGCAGCACAAGAAATGGACACTATTCTGTAAATGCTGAACTACAAAATGCTCCTACATTGTAAATGGAGCTGATGAAATGAACAGTGAGTATAGACACAAGGTGTTCGTAAAAAAAGTGCCTGGTCCAAGAGAACTTTGATCAAGTCTGAAAACAGAAACTTTAAAACAATATAAATCACATCACAACATTGCAGAGACAGGTTTAAGAGCCCACTGTTCAGATGTATACAGTGAACAAACAGCTTTCCAGGAACTTTCCATCAACATGAGCTTCTCCACTCCATGGAATTCACTGGACCTAGGGAACAAAAAAAAATATATATATATATATATCAAAGGAAATTTTCCTATGCCTAAAATTTAATAAAAATTTTCCTCTTTTACCAACATCTTTTTTGGCACAAATTGCATGATTTAATAAGGCTGTTTTTCTTACAACATGCAAAAGAGAAAACAGACCTACATTGTCACTCAAAATGGTATCATGCCCCAAATTAGGATTATTAGCTATTTTTTTTGCAAAAAGTGATTAAAATAACAATTTAAATAGATAAAATTGTTTTCTCCCAATCCAACAAAAAATGCCCAAAATAACTACTGCCTCAGAATTATTAAACACCTTTTAAAACCCTTTGTGACAGGTGTAATTAATACTTAGTAGAGTACCTTTTTACCATTTCTTTATACTTGAGTGAATCCAAAACAGGTACGTTCATAAATATCATTCAATTACATGTTTCTTGATGGATTCCTGATATATGGTCACACTGCACGATTGTAGCCACGATTTTCTTGTCAAAGACTGTTTTAGGGGATCACGGGAACAACCCTTAGGTCACAGGCAAATCAACACTATCTCGATTGCTACGTGTGAACCGCTGAAAGATGTGATACAAGAGCTTGCCCAGAAATCGCTGATGCCATGCAAACAGCCAATAAATATCCAGTAGTATGAGACTTGTGACTGACAGTGAGCGAAGAGACAAGCTCCCATCAATGAGAATTTGAGGCATAGGCTGATGAGAAGAAGAACTACACTGTTGTCTGTGTTGTGTCTACTGGTCCTGTTCTGTATGTATTTTAAGATCTTTGTAATTACTGCATTGTTCTCTCTGCACTAATGTTCTGGAGTCAAATACGGAGTCAAAAAAGGGTAAAAAATTGAGTTTGTAAAACAATACTCACAAATGTAACAGACTTTGTAACTGTGTTTGAGCAACTACATACACGTTAAAATCCACAAATGTATACGTCAAATTTAAAACAACAACTACAATAATAATAACTTAAATTCACAGATGTGTAAAAAAGATTTGCATTTGTAAATGAAATGTTGTGAATGTGTGAATCAGTAAAATACTTAAAATGTGCAAGAGCAAACCTTTTTTAAAGATTCCAAATGTGACAGTGGGAATTTTTGAATGAGATGGAAAAAAACACACATTCGCCTTCTCTGCTGTGTGTGCGAATCTCTTTTTGCAGTTTCGAATTAAAGACCGTTTTGACGGCCAATTGATGGACCAATAGGAAAGCTTTAGCTGGACCAATCAGATCGCAAGGTTTGTTTAACCAATCGGATTTGTTGCTGTCAACCATAGCGCTTTTCCACCAAAAGAACTCTGGTTCTTGAACCAGTTCTGTTCCTGATTCTAGGAACATTGGTTCTTTCCAGTGAACCACCGCATTTCTACACATTTTGAGGGGAACCAGGAATACGTCATGAACGGAGACACTATGGCTGAGTTCAGAGGCATCCTGCTGACCTTGTGAACAGCGGAGAAACGTAACCAAGACCCCAGAGCTTCAAATACAGCGTTATCGCCCAGTGGAGCTTGACAGGGTAATTCACAACGTTTCATATAAATAAATAATAGTAAAATAATATATAATATAATAAATAATAAATAAATAATAATAAAAAACAGGAACATGCCCCATTTTTATGCGTTTCTGGTGAAGTTAGGCACAATGCCATGTGCGTTGATCAAATCCGCGGCTCTTGTTTACGTTTCTCTGCTGTCCGTAGAAACGCGGCGGTTCACGGACCTGAGTTCATTTTGTGGAAAAGCGCTATGGTTGACAGCAACAAATCAATGTTCCAATTGGTTAAACAAACCTCGCAATCTGCTTGGTCCAGCTAAAGATTTCCTATTGGTCCATCAATTGGCCGTCAAAACAGGGTCTTAAATCCGCATCTGCAAAAAGAGATTCGCAGAAGGAGAATGTGTGGATTTTTCCATCTCATTCAAAAA
Source organism: Hoplias malabaricus (assembly GCF_029633855.1). Classification (NCBI taxonomy): domain Eukaryota; kingdom Metazoa; phylum Chordata; class Actinopteri; order Characiformes; family Erythrinidae; genus Hoplias; species Hoplias malabaricus. The sequence continues at coordinate 1,502,200 of NC_089817.1, forward strand.
TTCCCACTGTCACATTTGGAACTTTAAAAAGGTTTGCTCTTGCACATTTTAAACCGTTTGAGAAGTTACTGATTCACACATTCACAACATTTCATTTACAAATGCAAATCTTTTTTGCACATTTGTGAATTTAATTTATTATTGTAGTTGTTGTTTTAAATTTGTGCATTCCAATACATTTGTGGATTTTAGTTTTACGTGTATGTAGTTGCTCAAGCACAGTTAAAATTTTGTGTATGTAGTTGCTCTACGGCAATTACAAAGTCCATTACATTTGTGAGTATTGTTTTAAAATGCACCAGAGCAAACCTTTATGTTCCAAATGTGACAAAAAATGCACACATTCACCTTCTCTGCTGCTTGTGTAAATCTCTTTTCACAGTTGTGAATTTTTTACCCTGATTGGCCAACTGATACCAATAGGAAAGCTTTAGCTGTACCAATCATATAATGAGGTTTATTTAACCGATCAGAACATTGATTTGTTGCTGTCAATCACAGCGCTATTTCACCAAAAGAACTCTGGCTCCTAAACCGGTTCCATTCCTGATTCTTGGAACCTTGGTTCTTTCCAATGAACTGCTGTGTTTCTACATGTTTAAAGGGGAAACAGGTATACGTCATTAGCAGGGTAGTCGCTGTGCCTGAATACAGCGCCAGCACCAAAGACTGTTAGACTCATTGTTAGAGTCATTGTTTATTCTTCTATCATGAAGTCAGACCCGAGTGAGATATAATACTGTGTAAATGTTGCCGAGTTCAGAGCCGTCCTGCTGAGCTTGTGAACAGCAGAGAAACGTAACCGAGAGCTGCGGCTCTGACCAACACAAATGGAATCGCACACAAACAGCACCAGAAACAAAAAAACAGGGCGTGTTCCTGTTTTATTTCTTTTTATTTATTTATTTGAAACGTTGTAAATTACCCTGTCAAACTCCGCAGTGCAATAACGCTGCATTTGAAACTCAGCTGGGAACAAACTTTTCTGGGTCGCGAACCAGTTTGTGTAGATGGAAACATACCAAACGGTTACAAATTCACCTTGCGAACTGGAACCGTTCTGGTTCCTTTTTGGTGGAAATGCACTATCAGAGATACAATAGAGTAGGGGTCCCCAATTACTTTTCCTCAAGGGCCACATCCAACAAACATCGAAAGGCACGGTGTAATTCTCATATTTTTCCATACAGTCCTTTACAAGATTTATTATTTCAGGTTAATATATTAAGTCTATGTAAATCGGTAGGCCTTACTAACTACAGTTATTTTATTTTACAAACACTTCAATGAGAGAAGTGATAGTGGCAGGTGGAAACGAGATACCTGAATTTTTGTATTTAAATTGTATCAGCAGCAAATTGCTAGAATGCAAACCCCAGCCTTGTACGTGTAACGGGACCAATGGCCTGATGTGGCAGCAAGTCCAGTTTATATTATTACATTTATTCAAACTAGGAACTATGACTAAACGTTAACTACATCAGTGGCATTGCCACAAATTGATCTTTGGGTGGGCCTGTGTAAAAGTGTGTGGGCACAATTATTCTTTCTATAATAATAAGCAGTGTGATTTATGAAATTGTAGGCTGCCAACTTTCTGAAACCAAATTTAGGGACACATTTATAGCTTTACTATTTTAAATACTTCACTAATTACAATTAGATCTAAAGTGAATGCATCTTATTGGTCTAAGTGGTCTAAAAGACAATATTATCCTTATTGCATTACCACAGTTAACTTATGTCCAGTAAAAATGTTATATCATTATTTTTAAACACATTTGCTGCTGATGTTTTACAGCTTACTGTCATGTCCTATACATAACATACAGTCTGCTTATTTAGGACTTCTGTATTTCTCTTATGTGAAATTATCTGACGTGATTATAGTAGTAGTAAACTTGTAGTTTCTTTAGGACATGGTGCTAACATTAGTTCTATCTAAAAGCAAAGTTGTAAAATCCCACTTTCTCAGCATGCGCCTGCTGCTCTTAGCTCCGCCACAAAACAAACCGCTGTAGGAAGGGGCTGAGACTCCATTGGCTGCAGAACTAAATGATGGACAGTTAATACAAGTGAGGACCAATGAGAAGCATGTTCTGTGGAGTACCTGCCCCTCCCTCTGGATAAGGGAGACCTGCAGAGCTTCTGTCTGTTTCAAACTATAAGTTTTTACAGTCTAACCTCAAAACAATATAATAAATGGTGTCCTGTGTTGGTTCAATACCAAACACGGCTTTCAGTGTCCAAATATCGGACAAAGTTTGGGAACTGTACAGAACGTGGGTGGCAGGCACATGCAAGACAAGTAGAGATAGGTGTTATGGGATTTGTAGCCAAGTTTGCTGCATCCATGCATGTGAACTTCGATATCAGGTGCCGAAAACTATGGGCAGCTGTGGAGGAGTTACCAGAACCAGCTGAAAATCTAGTCAGCAGTTGTGGAAAAGAAAAAAAATACCTGCATATTGCAAAAATTCATATTACTTAGAGAAATACACTGTAACATAAACTGTAGTTCAGAAAATGTTGTCTGTATACTGACCTGTGAGTGTACTGCTATAGTAGGAGTGTCTCCCTAGAAGTGGTCCCTACGATGCTAGACCTGACAGTGTGTGTCACCAATACAAACTGAAAGAGCTGTATCAGAAAAGAAAATAATAACAAATTCAAACTCAACACTCAGTGACATCAGTCATGAGGTAACGTACACTGTAGTTCAGAAACGCTGTCTGTATATTGACCTGTGAGTGTACTGCGACGCTAGACCTGACAGTGTGTGTCACCAATACAACCTTAAAGAGCTGTGTCAGAAAAGAAAATAATAACAAATTCAAACTAGACCCTCAGTGACACCATTCATGAGGTAACATACACTGTAGTTCAGAAAAGCTGTCTGTATATTGACCTGTGAGTGTACTGCTGTAGTAGGAGTGTCTTCCTAGAAGTGGTCCCTACGACGCTAGACCTGACATTGTGTGTCACCAATACAACCTTAAAGCGCTGTGTCAGAAAAGAAAATAATAACAAATTCAAACTAGACCCTCAGTGACACCATTCATGAGGTAACATACACTGTAGTTCAGAAAAGCTGTCTGTATATTGACCTGTGAGTGTACTGCTGTAGTAGGAGTGTCTTCCTAGAAGTGGTCCCTACGACGCTAGACCTGACATTGTGTGTCACCAATACAACCTTAAAGCGCTGTGTCAGAAAAGAAAATAATAACAAATTCAAACTAGACCCTCAGTGACACCAGTCATGAGGTAACATACACTGTAGTTCAGAAAAGCTGTCTGTATATTGACCTGTGAGTGTACTGCTGTAGTAGGAGTGTCTTCCTAGAAGTGGTCCCTACGACGCAAGACCTGACAGTGTGTGTCACAAATAAAACCTTAAAGAGCTGTATCAGAAAAGAAAATAATAACAAATTCAAACTAGACCCTCAGTGACACCAGTCATGAGGTAACATACACTGTAGTTCAGAAAAGCTGTCTGTATATTGACCTGTGAGTGTACTGCTTTAGTAGGAGTGTCTTCCTAGAAGTGGTCCCTACGACGCTAGACCTGACAGTGTGTGTCACCAATACAACCTTAAAGCGCTGTGTCAGAAAAGAAAATAATAACAAATTCAAACTAGACCCTCAGTGACATCAGTCATAAGGTAATGTACAGTGTAGTTCAGAAACGCTGTCTATATATTGACCTGTGAGTGTACTGCTATAGTAGGAGTGTCTCCCTAGAAGTGGTCCCTACGACGCTAGACCTGACAGTGTGTGTCACCAATACAACCTTAAAGAGCTGTATCAGAAAAGAAAATAATAACAAATTCAAACTAGAACCTCAGTGACATCAGTCATGAGGTAATGTACACTGTAGTTCAGATAAACTGTCTGTATATTGACCTGTGAGTGTACTGCTTTAGTAGGAGTGTCTCCCTAGAAGGGGACCCCACTATGCTAGACCTGACAGTGTGTGTCACTAATATAAGCTTAAAGAGCTGTGTCAGAAAAGAAAACAATAACAAATTCAAACTAGACCCTCGGTGATATCAGTCATGAGGTAATGTACACTGTAGTTCAGATAAACTGTCTTTATATTGACCTGTGAGTGTACTGCTTTAGTAGGTGTTTCTCCCTAAACGGGGACCCCACTATGCTAGACCTGACAGTGTGTGTCACTAATATAAGCTTAAAGCGCTGTGTCAGAAAAGAAAATAATAACAAATTCAAACTAAACCCTCAGTGACATCAGTCATGAGGTAATGTACACTGTAGTTCAGAAACGCTGTCTGTATATTGACCTGTGAGTGTACTGCTATAGTAGGAATGTCTCCCTAGAAGGGGACCCCTCTATGCTAGACCTGACAGTGTGTGTCACTAATATAAGCTTAAAGAGCTGTGTCAGAAAAGAAAATAATAACAAATTCAAACTAGACCCTCAGTGACATCAGTCATGAGGTAACGTACACTGTAGTTCGGAAAAGCTGTCTGTATATTGAGATGTGAGTGTACTGCTATAGTAGGAGTTTCTCCCTAGAAGGGGACCCCTCTATGCCAGACCTGACAGTGTGTGTCATTAATATAAGCTTAAAGAGCTGTGTCAGAAAAGAAAATAATAACAAATTCAAACTAGACCCTCAGAGATATCAGTCATGAGGTAATGTACACTGTAGTTCAGATAAACTGTCTGTATATTGACCTGTGAGTGTACTGCTTTAGTAGGTGTGTCTCCCTAAACGGGGACCCCACTATGCTAGACCTGACAGTGTGTGTGTGCACATTTGACCAAAACCTTTTCAATAGTTCCATCCTGAGAGGGTCCCCACAACGTAAGGCCTGAGAGTGTGTGTAACCAGTACCATCCCTAAGGCCTCACCCAAAAGCAATGAACTATCACAATTTTGTGCCAGAGAAATTAACTTCAACTGACCATAGTGACCTGCCTCACTAAAACCTATTTCAGTGACTATATGGACATGAAACCTTTTTAAATACCTCCAAGTTAGAGGACGGAGCTCCAGCGCTGAGCACAGGACCGGAAGCTCAGTGGATTTGTTCTACCATGTCCATCGTGTCAGCGGTGTCCTCTCATGCCTTCTACAGAGATTTCAAACAACAGTAAAACATTTCGGTGAACACCACACACAAATACATTAGTATTTAAAGTGCAATACATTTTACAACATGTTTAATCTCTCATCAGTTAAACAATTGCTGAGTCAAATTGACTTGACATGGATACACCATGGTATTAAAAAACGTAAGACACATTTGTCCTGACACAAGTAACAATTTCAGATTATACCACCAATACAACCGCCAATACAACCTGAAAGAGCTGAATCAGAAAAGTAAATAACCAATTTAAACTAGACCCTCAGTGACATCAGTCATAAGATAACGTACACTGTAGTTCAGAAACGCTGCCTGTATATTGACCTGTGAGTGTACTGCTATAGTAGGAATGTCTCCCTAGACGGGGACCCCTCTATGCTAGACCTGACAGTGTGTGTCACTAATATAAGCTTAAAGAGCTGTGTCAGAAAAGAAAATAATAACAAATTCAAACTAGACCCTCAGTGACATCAGTCATGAGGTAACGTACACTGTAGTTCAGAAAAGCTGTCTGTATATTGAGATGTGAGTGTACTGCTATAGTAGGAGTTTCTCCCTAGAAGGGGACCCCTCTATGCCAGACCTGACAGTGTGTGTCATTAATATAAGCTTAAAGAGCTGTGTCAGAAAAGAAAATAATAACAAATTCAAACTAGACCCTCAGTGACATCAGTCATGAGGTAATGTACACTGTAGTTCAGATAAACTGTCTGTATATTGACCTGTGAGTGTACTGCTTTAGTAGGTGTGTCTCCCTAAACGGGGACCCCACTAGGCAAGACCTGACAGTGTGTGTCACTAATATAAGCTTAAAGCGCTGTGTCAGAAAAGAAATTAATAACAAATTCAAACTAAACCCTCAGTGACATCAGTCACGAGGTAATGTACACTGTAGTTCAGATAAACTGTCTGTATATTGACCTGTGAGTGTATTGCTATAGTAGGAGTGTCTCCCTAGAAGGGGACCCCTCTATGCTAGACCTGACAGTGTGTGTCACTAATATAAGCTTAAAGAGCTGTGTCAGAAAAGAAAATAATAACAAATTCAAACTAGACCCTCAGAGATATCAGTCATGAGCTAATGTACACTGTAGTTCAGATAAACTGTCTGTATATTGACCTGTGCGTGTACTGCTTTAGTAGGTGTTTCTCCCTAAACGGGGACCCCACTATGCAAGACCTGACAGTGTGTGTAACTAATATAAGCTTAAAGCGCTGTGTCAGAAAAGAAAACAATAACAAATTCAAACTAAACCCTCAGTGACATCAGTCATGAGGTAATGTACACTGTAGTTCAGATAAACTGTCTGTATATTGACCTGTGCGTGTACTGCTTTAGTAGGTGTTTCTCCCTAAACGGGGACCCCACTAGGCAAGACCTGACAGTGTGTGTCACTAATATAAGCTTAAAGAGCTGTGTCAGAAAAGAAAATAATAACAAATTCAAACTAGACCCTCAGAGATATCAGTCATGAGGTAATGTACACTGTAGTTCAGATAAACTGTCTGTATATTGACCTGTGCGTGTACTGCTTTAGTAGGTGTTTCTCCCTAAACGGGGACCCCACTAGGCAAGACCTGACAGTGTGTGTCACTAATATAAGCTTAAAGCGCTGTGTCAGAAAAGAAAATAATAACAAATTCAAACTAAACCCTCAGTGACATCAGTCATGAGGTAATGTACAGTGCAGTTTAGAAACGCTGTCTGTATATTGACCTGTGAGTAGTGTACTGCTATACTAGGAGTGTCTCCCTAGAAGGGGACCCCTCTATGCTAGACCTGACAGTGTGTGTCACTAATATAAGCTTAAAGAGCTGTGTCAGAAAAGAAAATAATAACAAATTCAAACTAGACCCTCAGTGACATCAGTCATGGGGTAATGTACACTGTAGTTCAGATAAACTGTCTGTATATTGACCTGTGCGTGTACTGCTTTAGTAGGTTTCTCTCCCTAAACGGGGACCCCACTATGCAAGACCTGACAGTGTGTGTAACTAATATAAGCTTAAAGCGCTGTGTCAGAAAAGAAAATAATAACAAATTCAAACTAAACCCTCAGTGACATCAGTCATGGGGTAATGTACAGTGCAGTTCAGAAACGCTGTCTGTATATTGACCTGTGAGTATACTGCTATAGTAGGAGTGTCTCCCTAGAAGGGGACCCCTCTATGCTAGACCTGACAGTGTGTGTCACTAATATAAGCTTAAAGAGCTGTGTCAGAAAAGAAAATAATAACAAATTCAAACTAGAACCTCAGTGACATCAGTCATGGGGTAATGTACACTGTAGTTCAGATAAACTGTCTGTATATTGACCTGTGCGTGTACTGCTTTAGTAGGTGTTTCTCCCTAAACGGGGACCCCACTATGCAAGACCTGAGTGTGTGTCACTAATATAAGCTTAAAGAGCTGTGTCAGAAAATAAAATAAAAACAAATTCAAACTAGACCCTCAGTGACATCAGTCATGGGGTAATGTACACTGTAGTTCAGATAAACTGTCTGTATATTGACCTGTGCGTGTACTGCTTTAGTAGGTGTTTCTCCCTAAACGGGGACCCCACTATGCTAGACCTGACAGTGTGTGTGTGCACATTTGACCAAAACCTTTTCAATAGTTCCGTCCTGAGAGGGTCCCCACAACGTACGACCTGAGTGTATGTGTAACCAGTACCATCTCTAAGGCCTCACCCAAAAGCAATGAACTATCACAATTTTGTACCAGAGAAATTAACTTCAACTGACCACAGTGACCTGCCTCACTAAAACCTATTTCAGTGACTATATGTATATGAAACCTTTTTAAATACCTCCAAGTCAGAGGACGGAGCTCCAGCGCTGAGCACAGGACCGGAAGCTCAGGGGGTTTGTTTTACCATGTCCATCATGTCAGCGGTGTCCTCTCATGCCTTCTACAGAGATTTCAAACAACAGTAAAACAGCCTACAGTTAATGAAATATCACAATTTAATATTAAACATTTGGTAACCACAAATGAGACTATCAGTGTAATTTAATGAATACACAATCTTTTATTTTAATCTACATATTATGCATAACCTAGCTTCAGTTGAAAAATTGAAAAACACATTAGCATTTAGCAGAAAATAAAAATAAAAAGCTTAATTTTACCAGTACTCCTTATATTACAAATAACTACTCTACAACTGCTTAAAGGCTGCTAATTTAAAACATTAAGTGAACTATACAGGCAAAAAAAAAAAAAAAAAACATAATGCACAATTCTTGAAGAAAAGATTATACTAGATTTACCTTTATAGGTGTTTAGAGATACCTTCCAATACATTGGTGTTGATAGTGGCACTGATGACATTCTGTGCTGCTTCATCAAGTGCTTTCACTCTCCTCCGTCTCAATTGTACTGTCCTCCTGGAACTCACAATATGCGTAAATGTAGGCAGACAAATCATAACCTAGCCACTGAAATACATTGCATTGTAATGCTGGTCCCAAGCGTGTATACATAGGGAGGGTTGTGTCAGAAAGATTATCTTTTGTATAAACTATGTCAAATTAACAATGCAGATCACTAACAAGAGTTCCATATCGGATCAGAGAAGGCCCGGGTTAACAACGTCCACCATTGGGATTGTTTCCTGCCAGTGTACCAGTGGAAATTGGGATACTGTTGGTCACAGGAGAAGGAGAGGGGGAACAAGAGTTGAGAGACAAAATAAAGAAGAGGGTTAGGAAGGTGGAGGTGAGAGTGGAAACACTGAACGTTAGCACTATGACTGGTAAAAGGAGAGAGGTAGGTGATATGGTGGTAGAATTTGCCCCAAAAAATGCAAATGGCAGTAGTGAATATTTATTTTCAGAAGAAGGAAGAGCATAGGGTGACATTTAAGAGTGGAGGAAGGTCTACACATGTGGACTTTGTTTTATGCAGGCGAAGCAACCTGAAGTAATTTAGTGACTGTAAGGTGGTGGCAGGGGTAAAGTATAGCAAGGCAGCATCAGACGGTGGTGGTAGGTAGGATGTATTTGGAGGTGAAGAAAAGGAAGTGGGTGAGGGCTAAATCACAGATCAGATGGTGGACGTTAAAGTAAGAACAGTACGGTGTGTGATTCAGGGAGGAGGTGAGGCAGATGCTAGGTGGGGTGGACGAGGTGATGGACAGATGGGCAGAGACTGCAAAAGCAGTGAGGGAATCGGCTACAGGTACTGTGTTTGTCGTATGGACAGAGGAAGGAAGGGAGGAGACTTTGTGCTGGAATGAGGAGATCATGCAGGAAATCTTAAGAAGGAAGTGGTCGATAAAATAGAATTGGAATCTCAAGAGAGATGTCTAAAGAAATACAAAAAAATGCAGCATCAAGCAAACGGAGAAGTGACAAAGGCTAGGGAAAATGCACGTGAAAAGTTGTATGAGAATATGGATAGTGAGGTTAGAATAAAAGACATGTATCGACTGGCGAGATGAGAGAGGAACAGGATGTGAGGATGTACAGCATGTTAGGATGATAATGAATGTAGAAGGTATTGTGCAGACTAATGAAGAGATGATATTTGAAGGTGGAAGGAGTACTTTGAGGAACTGATGAATGTTTGTGAGGAGAATAGGGAGCATGTTAAGGTTAGTCTGGAGCTATGGAGGAACACAGTAATTCATTCACTCACTTACTGTAAGTATACATCTAAATGTGAATAAACAGTTCTCGTATTCTGAGCTTAGATGCAGATCAGTCGAGGGGTCAGTGCATTACTCTCCTTTTTCTCCTCCCAGATCTTTCCCTTTTCCTCTTTCCACCTGCCCAGGAACGGCTTCTGCTGTCTCCCTCTCCACAATCTCTCTCTCCCTAAAAGTAAACAAATACAAACAAACCAAATGTTACAAGCAAGTCAGGCTTATAGTACACACCAAATGCTCACTGATTTTCAAATGAAGGAGTTGCAAATATAATCATAGGCTACACTGTCAAACACATTGTTTTAGATTTGCAGATTTTTAACATCTCAAAGCAATTTTACGTGATTTAAAGTAATTACAAAAACCCACATATTGGCACTTTCTCAAGTGAATGCACTGAAAATACAGTTTTAATAAAACTCTGATTATATGATTCTAATAAAATATCACGTTTACTCTCAATATTAAACCTTTACAAATGAAGCGTCGCCTTAAACACTTGCCTCTAACTGGCCTCTATAATGTAAACAGCTGAAGTAACTGTCTCTCTGTCTCCAACACGCATTCATGGAAACAGAGTCCTTTAAAAACTTCATTTTACAAAACCAGCCGAATATTTTCTCTATATCCAGTATAACGTTAGCTAAAGCACGAAAGCTGTTGTTAACGTCACATTTCACGGGCCTCTTTCTCTCTGCACTACTCTCACACGGAAATATAGCCCTTTAAAACATTTGAAACAGATTAATAACTCCCATTCTCTCTATATACACACATAAATACGACTAAAATAAGCGTCACATTACCGAGTAAAGCCATATATTTAAGCCGTTGTTTATTACCTTTCAGCTCGTCCTGTGCACGGCCCGCAGACTCTTCGTGGAACAGAGGGATTATGGGAAGTGTAGTTCCTTTGTAGTTCCGAGTTGCTTTTCCTTCATTCAATGTAGAACGGTGAAAACTACAAACCGCCATTTTATATTCGCTTCCATTACACAGAGCCATTATCTTCAAACAAATGTTCGGCTGAGCTATTTTAATACATAAAGAGTGGACTATATTTACACGTATATGTATTTTACTGTTGAACGTGTCACCATTAAAGACTTTATAACGCTGATGTTTGAACTAAAAGTTTTAATTTAAACAATTTAATTCGCCTCCTCACTAACTTACAATATACTACACCAGGATTAATATTTTGTAACTAAATGTATGTCCATGTACATTTCTTGTTAAGATTATTTTCTATGTTTAAAAGACTAACTAGTTGTGTACGGTGTTTTATTTGTGTTTACCTTGGAGAAGGAGCCATTAATGCAGTGTTTAAAGGACCCTAGTTCATTTAATATGAGTCACTATCAGTGTTGCGTAGACGCAGTAGTGAAGTGTGTACGGACCCCCACGATCTGTGTGTTCATGCAATACCACCGAGTGCCACCGGGGGCGTGGTGAGCAGAGTCACACACAGATGAGACACACGGCTGTCAGGTTTGTGTGAAGCATGGGGGCCAAAAAAAAAACTGCACCACCCATATCAGCATGGCCTCCTGAGTCAGCTGACCCATTTTGGCTGAAAACATTGTGGGGACCAGCAAACCGGTCCCCACCATGTTTTTGGTCCCCACACCGTGAGTGTGCTAACAGGTTGCGGACCCCACCATGTAATATAAACAAACACACACACACACACACTAGGGGCAGTGAACACACACACACACACACACACACTAGGGGCAGTGAAATCTGTCAAAACCCCTTGAATGAATCAGTCTTCCTGTTTCCATCTTTCAGACGACACAGAGGCTTTCCTCTCTGAGTGTGCTCAGCAGCTGCGAGTGATGGGAGATGTGCTCCACTGGACGTACGTACTGCTGAACCTGCTCGCGAGGAGTTACCAGCTGAAGCAGGAGAGATGTGGGGTCAGCGATAAGAACGGCCTGATGTGAAGACTCCTCTCTCCCTCTCTCTCTCTCCCTCTCTCGCTGGAGGCCTGAGCCTTGGCTCTTCTCTTCACTTGCGGGGGGTTCCAGTGAAAGGATGTCTGCGGACGTACTGCTGTGCAATGTGCCTCGGACAGTGGGACTATTTTCTAGACTGTAAAAGGTTAACACAGTGCTCATGTCCCAGAGGTCTCATACTTTAACCCTCGCTGAACTAATACTAACCCCTGGGGAACGTGGACGGTGCATCGTTTGGATACGGGCCAGGTTCTGAAACACCTGCTGGACTTCTACACCCAATGAATCAGGACCGAGTGTGTGTTGCGGTGTGTGGAAAGTGCCTAGCGTTTATGTTTACGCCCGTGATGCTCAGCTACATGCCATTTGTTGGAAATGTACAGATATATATTGATATTTATGTGTGTATCTGACACAGAGAGTTCTACTGTAAACAGGTGCCACTACACATTTCTAAACTTACTTTCTCAGAGAACCCTTTTCTACACATTTCTACATATTTATAAGTGCTTTTCTATGTATTGTATTTAATTTAATTTGAAAATGTAACTTATTTTAAGGCTTTCATTTAACAAAAGCATTCATTGTTTAAACGTTCGTGTTATTTGTCGGATGTTAATGTCGTCACAGTCCACACTGCACCTGGAGAGACAGGTTCCCAGTAAAGACTGAGCAAAGACTGGAGCTTTTATTTCAGAACTGAGACCAGTGGGAAACAGCAGGCTCCGATGGACACTGATGACACTGAGGACCTGCTCACTTTACTCTTTTCTCTGTTTAAACGTCGGTGTCTGTGAAAGTCCTCTGTCTGTAATCGTATACGGGTTTGTGTTGATGGTGCTGTTGAGGAATGAGGGACTGTACGGTGCTCAGGGTTGTTACAGCCTTAACTTTCCAGTGTAGTTTCACTCTTTCCTTAAGGAGAATCGTCTTGGAGCTGAAGACAAATAAGTCTGGTCTATGATCAAAGGTATTTCCTCGTGTGGGAGTGTTTTAAGGAGGTTGTACCATCACAAATGATTTAATAAAGTTGTAATAGAATAAATACTCATCTGGTTTGACTCTTTAGTAAACGGCACTCGAGTGAAGGAGGAACACACTCTTGATTCATTCATTCATTCATTGTCTGTAACCCTTATCCAGTTCAGGGTCGCGGTGGGTCCAGAGCCTACCTGGAATCATTGGGCTCAAGGCAGGAATACACCCTGGAGGGGGCGCCAGTCCTTCACAGAGCAACACACACACACACTCACATTCACTCACACACTCACACCTACAGACACTTTTTGAATCGCCATTCCATCTACCAATGTGTGTTTTTGGACTGTGGGAGGAAACCGGAGCACCCGGAGGAAACCCACGCAGACACAGAGAGAACATATCAACTCCTCACAGACAGTCAGTTTCCTCCGGGTGACTGTGAGGAGTGTGGTGTGTTCTCCCTGTGTCTGCGTGGGTTTCCTCCGGGTGACTGTCTGTGAGGAGTGTGGTGTGTTCTCCCTGTGTCTGCGTGGGTTTCCTCCGGGTGACTGTGAGGAGTGTGGTGTGTTCTCCCTGTGTCTGCGTGGGTTTCCTCCGGGTGACTGTCTGTGAGGAGTGTGGTGTGTTCTCCCTGTGTCTGCGTGGGTTTCCTCCGGGTGACTGTCTGTGAGGAGTGTGGTGTGTTCTCTCTGTGTCTGCGTGGGTTTCCTCCGGGTGACTGGCTTTGAGGAGTGTGGTGTGTTCTCCCTGTGTCTGCATGGGTTTCCTCCGGGTGACTGTCTGTGAGGAGTGTGGTGTGTTCTCCCTGTGTCTGCGTGGGTTTCCTCCGGGTGACTGTCTGTGAGGAGTGTGGTGTGTTCTCCCTGTGTCTGCGTGGGTTTCCTCCGGGTGACTGTCTGTGAGGAGTGTGGTGTGTTCTCCCTGTGTCTGCGTGGGTTTCCTCCGGGTGACTGTCTGTGAGGAGCGTGGTGTGTTCTCCCTGTGTCTGCGTGGGTTTCCTCCGGGTGACTGTCTGTGAGGAGTGTGGTGTGTTCTCTCTGTGTCTGCGTGGGTTTCCTCCGGGTGACTGTCTGTGAGGAGTGTGGTGTGTTCTCCCTGTGTCTGCGTGGGTTTCCTCCGGGTGACTGTCTGTGAGGAGTGTGGTGTGTTCTCCCTGTGTCTGCGTGGGTTTCCTCCGGGTGACTGTCTGTGAGGAGTGTGGTGTGTTCTCCCTGTGTCTGCGT
>NC_089817.1:1521131-1528631 GCF_029633855.1 Hoplias malabaricus
ATGGTGAGGATGAGGATGGTGATGAGGATGGTGAGGATGAGGATGGTGATGAGGATGATGATGTCGATGGTGATGAGGATGGTGATGAGGATGATGATGAGGATGATGACGACGATGGTGATGAGGATGAGGATGGTGATAAGGATGGTGAGGATGAGGATGGTGATGAGGATGGTGAGGATGAGGATGGTGATGAGGATGATGACGACGATGGTGATGAGGATGGTGATGAGGTAGGTGATGAGAATGAGGATGGTGATGAAGATGATGATGATGAGGATGGTGATGAGGATGGTGATGAGAATGATGAGGACAAGGATGGTGATGAGAATGAGGATGAGAAAGAGGATGGTAATGAGGATGAGGATGTAATGAGGATGGTGATGAGAATGATGATGACAATGGTGATGAGAATGAGGATGAGGATGGTGATGAGAATGATGAGGATGGTGAGGATGAGGATGGTGATGAGGTAGGTGATGAGAATGAGGATGGTGATGAAGATGAGGATGAGGATGGTGATGAGGATGGTGATGAGAATGATGAGGATGGTGAGAATGAGGATGGTGATGAGAATGAGGATGTAATGAGGATGAGGATGGTGATGAGAATGAGGATGGTGATGAGAATGAGGATGGTGAGAATGAGGATGGTGATGAGAATGAGGATGAGAAAGAGGATGGTAATGAGGATGAGGATGAGAATGAGGATGTAATGAGGATGAGGATGGTGATGAGAATGATGATGACGATGGTGATGAGAATGAGGATGGTGATGAGAATGAGGATGAGAAAGAGGATGGTAATGAGGATGAGGATGTAATGAGGATGAGGATGGTGATGAGAATGAGGATGGTGATGAGAATGAGGATGGTGATGAGGTAGGTGATGAGAATGAGGATGGTGATGAAGATGAGGATGAGGATGGTGATGAGGATGGTGATGAGAATGATGAGGATGGTGAGAATGAGGATGGTGATGAGAATGAGGATGAGAAAGAGGATGGTAATGAGGATGAGGATGAGAATGAGGATGTAATGAGGATGAGGATGGTGATGAGAATGATGATGACGATGGTGATGAGAATGAGGATGGTGATGAGAATGATGAGGATGGTGAGGATGAGGATGGTGAAGAGGATGATGATGATGATGGTGATGGAAGGTGAGTGTTGACATACCTGTTGTTTTTTCTCTCCAGGTCCCGGCGTGGTCTCTCTGTGTGTCGGCTGTGGTCGTCAGATTTTGGACCGTTTTTTCCTGCGGGTGTTTCCGGACCTGCAGTGGCACGCTGCATGTCTGAAGTGTTCAGAGTGTGAGCAGAACCTGGACGAGTCTCACACCTGCTTCATTAAAGAGGGGAGAACGCTCTGTAAGAAAGACTACAGCAGGTAAACCAGAGACAGACATGTGCAATTACTGAATCTGAAATATTTTAAACAGTTATTATTAGCTCACTGGAGCTCAACACGTTCTCCTAGAACCACAAAAACACACTCACCCAGTCACTCACACACACACACACACCTGAGAGAGAGAGAGAGAGAGTGAAAGAGAGAGAGAGAGAGAGAGAGAGAGAGAGAGAGAGAGAGAGAGAGAGAGAGAGAGAGAGATCAGCTAAACTCCAGACAGTGGAGCTTCTCAGATGTTTCTCCTGAGAGAAGGAGTCCAGGAACGTTCCCTGTGTCTCCTCTCAATAAAGTCTCACACAGGACTCAGCTTCGACAGCTTTTCCTTGTCTCTGTTTAACCCAGATTGTTCTGTGTGTCTCAGGTTGTACGGCTCCAGGTGTCTGAGGTGTTTCGTCTCGTTGGACAGAGGAGATCTTGTGATGCGGACGCGAGGCGGAGGTGTGTATCATGTGGCGTGTTTCCGGTGTGTGAGCTGTGACTGTCAGCTGCTTCCAGGGGACAGATTCACTCTGAGAGACGGAAAACTGCACTGTACACAACACTCGGGTAATGTCTCACACACACACACACACACACACACACACACACACACACACACACACACACACACACGTATGATTGTTATAGGTTGTCTCTTTTGACTCAGTCCCTTTCCTTTCAGAAGCAGTGTCCTCTCATCCTTGTCCCTGTGTGTTCAGATGCTGCTGCAGTGTGTGACCCTCGGTGGTCTGGGGTTCCGAGGTCCGAGCGTGTGACCCGTGTCCGCACAGTTCTGAGCGAGGCTCAGCTGCACACCCTGAGGAGCTGCTACAGCTCAAACCCTCGGCCGGACGCTCTGCTGAAGGAGCATCTGGTCCAGATCACTGGCCTCAGCCCCAGGGTCATCAGGGTCTGGTTCCAGAACAAGCGCTGCAAGGACAAGAAGAAAAACACTGCGTCCAAATATTTACAGCATCCACAGGGGGTGAGTACACAGAGGGGTCAGGAGTGGACGGTGTGTTATGGGTCGGTGTTATAGACAGTAGATGCAGCTCTCCGAAACTAGTCTCCAAAATTTCAGCTTTGAACGGAAGTCAATTAGACACTGTGCCGTTGTGTAGAGGACACATGAATTCATTAGAGTGTGGTGTACCAGGGGGTGGAGGAGCCACGTTTCGCTGCCAGTCTGGATGGTGTGGACAGAGACCTCCTGATGACCCCACTGGGCTTCCAGAGTTTACAGCCATCCTGGAACATTCTGACCTGCTTCTGTTTACATCCGGACGGCGAGCTCGATCAGGGGGCCCATCGACAGCTGGTGAGTCCCGATCACAAGATTCATTCTCTGTGTAAAACCCTGTTTTAATAACATTTCTAAGCTGTTTCTCAAATTTCACTACATGCTACTTTCAGTGCAGCGTCATGTCAGTGCTCACGAGTGTTAGTTTGGGTGTAGCATGGAAATGACACAACAGCATCCTCATGTTTCCGAAGGTCCAGTCACGTCCAGCGCCAGTTTAGAAATGTACCAGGAGCGCTGAATACATTCCCAGTGTGGATATAATCTACTGACCCTGCAGGTGATGTCACAAGGTTCTAGGAAAAGAGCAATAAATAATACATTTTTGAGTAAGAAATATTATTTTTTAGGGAATTCAAAGCTAATTTCTAGCTACAATATGTTTAGAAGTGAAGGGGATTACACAGAAAAACAATAATCTAATACATTTAATATGTGTTGTGTTTTATACTGATACGGCTGATGTGACAGATCTAGGCAGTTTGCATGCCCCTCTGTTTAGTGGTGCTGCACCGGTGGGTATTGGAAAAATGATGTGTGAACTGGAGATGACCAGTGACTGACAAAGGCTACAGGAGAATTTCAGAGGTCTCTAATTACACAGATTACAGTGTTTAATGGTAGACACTGACACTAATATCTTGAAACCTAAAGACCTTCCTGTCTTCCTGTGTCTTTGAATAGAGCTCAAATTAATGCCACACTACAGTCTGTTTATTTCTTTACATCTCTAATTTATTTAATCTAATTTTAAATGCTTTCATTTAATTATCATTTAAAATTATGTTACAAAATTGTATTATTTTAATGTAATATTTCTGTCCTCTTTTGTAAATCACTTTGTTTTATCACTGTGTACAAAAGCTGCTCTGTAAATAAACTTACCTTCAGTAATTCACTGGAGCTAAGGGAATGTCCCTGAAATGCTAAGAGCTGCTTGTGTGATCTTCTCTCAGGGCTGTGGATCAGAGCGGATGACGAGCTGCTCTTCTGCTGAAAGTGAAACTGCGCCGATATCCATCCACCTTCCAAACACACCCTGCAGCTTCAACACCAGCCCCACAGAGGCATTCAAATAAATACGTAATAAATACTCTCTGTTACCACGAGGCTAACGGATATCCACCGACTGAACTCGTGACATCACTGTGTTGTATTTATTTTACTCTGTTAGACTTTACATTTGTCATTATTTAAAATTAATTTGTGCCCTTTGTTTGAGCTGTTGTGGAAAACGCTGTGATGCAGATGTTTCTGTAAATGTTTATACTTCACTGTCTCTTGTAAATTGAGTCTATTTCCAAACCATTTCCGTGTCTTATTTGTTGTGTTTTATTGTCATTTATAAATGTTTATAATTATTGAATTTATATTTATTAAGATTTTTTAAATTCTAATTTTATTCAGAACCTACCCGAGCCAACACGCCTTAGTGGGTTTCACATGGAGCCAACACTGGCTCGCTGAGTTCAAGATGAGCATGAGTCTGGGTGGGGGCTTTTCCACTGCATGGTCTTTACTCTACTGGACCCTACTCTCCGTTTAGTCCCTGCTTGGTTTTTCCCCCGAAATGTATCAGGTGTTGTCTCTAACCCCGTCTCTAAGGGGAACAGTGGTCTTTGGAAACCACAACAACGGCGGTGGTAACGTTAAGCGGTGTTTACTCATGGTGTATCGGCGTGTTGTTGTTGTTTGGGACTGAACACAGCTCCGTCATCAGTTCAGACAGATCAGTAGAGTTTGTTCCTTCCTTGTTGCAGCGTCCAGCTCTCGCTGGATTCTTTCGTCGGCCACCGATCCAAGGAGCGTTTGAACCTCTTCAAAAGACCACGGCGTCATTTTACGAGCTGCCGTCGTGAGTCGGATAAAAACAAACGTGATCTCTGCTGCAGCTGGAGATTTTACAGATGGAGAGTTGGTGCTGGTCGTCTGCGTTGCGTGGCGTAGAGTGACGACTCTCTCTGGACGATCAGCGCTCTGCAAGGTTTACACGCCACAGTACAATTTAATACATGGACTAAACTTACTATTACAGTTACACTGCCCTTATTGGCCCCTTCATGTGTGTGTGTGTGTGTGTGTGTGTGTGTGTGTGTGTGTGTGTATGAGAGAGAGAGACTGGGGTGTTTGTTACAAATACTGTTAATCCCCTGATCAAATCTTTCAATAAATGAATTTTTCAAAGAGAGACAAGTGTCATGTTTAAGACTCATGTTAAAGTGCCTTTATTGTGGACGTGACTATTTTTTATAACCATCATAAATACACTGTGGGTCTGAAAGGAGGTGGAGCTCCTAGTGAATCCAGTTCGGAAACACACAAACAGCTTGTATCATCTCTGGAGAAAAGCAGTAATCAGTACAAAGAGACACTGTGGAGCAGCTGCCCATGAGCCCAGTGCAGGGTGTGGGGAAGTGAGGTATAAAGCCCCCAGCATTGGTCTGTGGAGCTGTTGATGGGGCTCCATCCACTGCGTTTGGGCTGAGCTAGAGTGGTGTATTTGTTTGTTGTGTGTGTGTGTGTGTGTGTGTGTGTGTGTACACATCTTAAAGTGTGTTTTAATGTGTCTGTGTCTCCTCTTCTGTTTAAAGTGTGAAGTGTGTGTTGTAGTGTCAGAGCTCTTGAATATGAATGAATTAAAGTGTGTGTGTGTGTGTGTGTGTGTGTTTGTAAAGATGGTGTTTGTTAGAAGAGCTCCAGAGCTCCTCGGCTCTTTACCTTGAGGCTTTGTGTCTAAATCAAATAATGAAAGAGGCTGCGCTCCTCAGCCGCAATTCATCGCCACCAAAAGAGATTAATTAATAATCCAGATCTCTGCTTTTTGCTCCTGGAGCTTTCATCTTTGAACCTTGTGTGTGTGAAGTTGCTGAAAGAGTGAGAAAGAGGCAGCGGCAGCTTGATTATCTCCGCCTTTGACAGAGTGCGGGCGTTCGATTAAAATGCTGATTCAAGAGCCAACACCAGTCAAACAAAGACACTGCATCTGGGCTTTATTCACATGAAACACACACTCCCAGATCCACAGAGACCCTGTGTGTGATGGGGTCAGTGTGTGAAATTGTCCACAGTTGTGTGTGTGTGAGAGTGATGGTGTGAGTGTGTGAAACTGTTTACAGATGTGAGTGTGTGAGTGACTGGGTGAGTGAATGAGTGAGTGAAACTGTCCACAGTTGTGTGTGTGTGAGAGTGATGGTGTGAGTGTGTGAAACTGTTTACAGGTGTGAGTGTGTGAGTGACTGGGTGAGTGAATGAGTGAGTGAAACTGTCCACAGTTGTGTGTGTGTGAGATTGACGGTGTGAGTGTGTGAAACTGTTTACAGGTGTGAGTGTGTGAGTGACTGGGTGAGTGAATGAGTGAGTGAAACTGTCCACAGTTGTGTGTGTGTGAGATTGACGGTGTGAGTGTGTGAAACTGTTTACAGGTGTGAGTGTGTGAGTGACTGGATGAGTGTGTGAGTGACTGGGTGAGTGTGTGAGTGAATGGGTGAGTGTGTGAGTGACTGGATGAGTGTGTGAGTGACTGGGTGAGTGTGTGAGTGACTGGATGAGTGTGTGAGTTTGTGAAACTGTCCACAGTTGTGTGTGTGTGTGAGTGACTGGGTGAATGTGTGAGTGACTGGGTGAGTGTGTGAGTGACTGGGTGAGTGTGTGAGTGAATGGGTGAGTGTGTGAGTGACTGGATGAGTGTGTGAGTGTGTGAAACTGTCCACAGTTGTGTGTGTGTGTGAGTGACTGGGTGAGTGTGTGACACTGTCCACAGGTGTGAGTGACTGGGTGAGTGTGTGAAACTGTCCACAGTTGTGTGTGTGTGTGAGTGACTGGGTGAATGTGTGAGTGACTGGGTGAGTGTGTGACACTGTCCACAGGTGTGAGTATGTGTGTGAGTGACTGAGTGAATGTGTGACACTGTCCACAGGTGTGAGTGACTGGGTGAGTGTTTGAAACTGTCCACAGTTGTGTGTGTGTGTGAGTGACTGGGTGAATGTGTGAGTGACTGGGTGAGTGTGTGACACTGTCCACAGGTGTGAGTGACTGGGTGAGTGTTTGAAACTGTCCACAGGTGTGAGTATGTGTGTGAGTGACTGAGTGAATGTGTGACACTGTCCACAGGTGTGAGTGTGTGACTGGGTGAGTGTGTGAGTGTGTGACTGGGTGAGTTTGTGAGTGACTGGGTGAGTGTGTGACACTGTCCACAGGTGTGAGTGTGTGAGTGACTGGGTGAGTGTGTGAGTGACTGGGTGAGTGTGTGAAACTGTCCACAGGTGTGAGTGTATGTGTGAGTGTCTGGGTGAGTGTGTGAGTGACTGGGTGAGTGTGTGAGTAACTGGGTGAGTGTGTGAGTGACTGGATGAGTGTGTGACACTGTCCACAGGTGTGAGTGTGTGTGTGACTGGGTGAGTGTGTGACACTGTCCACAGGTGTGAGTGTGTGAGTGACTGGGTGAGTGTGTGAGTGACTGGGTGAGTGTGTGACACTGTCCACAGGTGTGAGTGTGTGTGTGACTGGGTGAGTGTGTGACACTGTCCACAGGTGTGAGTGTGTGAGTGACTGGGTGAGTGTGTGACACTGTCCACAGGTGTGAGTGTGTGAGTGACTGGGTGAGTGTGTGACACTGTCCACAGGTGTGAGTGTGTGAGTGACTGGGTGAGTGTGTGACACTGTCCACAGGTGTGAGTGTGTGAGTGACTGGGTGAGTGTGTGACACTGTCCACAGGTGTGAGTGTGTGTGTGACTGGGTGAGTGTGTCCACAGGTGTGAGTGTATGTGTGAGTGTCTGGGTGAGTGTGTGACACTGTCCACAGGTGTGAGTG